>NC_061122.1:182796456-183096456 GCF_002878395.1 Capsicum annuum | reverse complement strand
CTTATGGGGTACATGGGATTCCCCCAAGCAGACTTATTAATGGAGCACTTGTGGGATACACGGGATTCCCCCAAGTTAACTTGATAATATAATCTATGGGCACGTAGGAATCCCTTTACATAAAAAGGTTGGCTAAGGACATTGCTTGAAAGCTATAGTTGGTATGACGATACCACTAATCATAGCCTTGGTTAGTAATAGTGGAATAATGGTTTGGTTGGAAGGTAATAGTTTTAATTGGGAAATAATGGCAAGGTGTGATAGCTAATCGTGAAGGTGCGAGTCCAATGGACGAACATTGGAAATACATATTTGTCGACATGAAGGTTGATCATAGCAACCATATATGGTACTATGAGGTACATAGAAATCCTCTAAGTACACTATACATGTGTTTCATGGAGAGAGAATGGTACTTGGGAATCCCCTACTCTTATGGTATCTTTGATTCGTGCGGCTACACGCATTGGGGCCCGTTCAGGAGGTTACACTGGACCCATATAGCCCGTGGGTAGTTCTAGGATGGTTAATCTAAACATATCTAGGTTAATGGTTTTAATGGCATGCTAAACCCGGTTCCCTTTCCCGACATGGTTATATATATATAAATATATTTATGGTTGTGTGCATATGGTTGGTTTACTTGGTTTTACTAGATAACATTATTTTATACTTATCCCGAGTTCATGCTAGCATTAATTTGCTAACCCATATTCGGCCAACTGTATTACTATGCAATGCAAGAATCAGCCGCTCTGCTCTTCATGCTTAGTGATTGGATTCGGGATCAGCTATTAGATTGAAGTAGTGAGCTTCTATATTTCAGAAGGCTCTATTTTATATCATAAATATCTTTAGATACTTTGGTTATTTTATGGATTTTGGTTTTGTCTATGGTTGGGGGCATGCCCCAAACAAATATTATTTTTCATTTGGTTAAAGGCTTTGTGTGACTATTATGTGTTGGAATGGGCGGTGTTGGTATTGGTGTTAACCTTTGTATTGGCATTGTTATTGGGGCTAACACCATTGGACTGAATTTATGATTGTTCCATCTTTTTATGTTACGTTATGGATAGGAACTTTGTTTATATATTGGTCTGGTTATGGTTGATTATTGGTATTGGATGGTTGGATTTGCTTGGGTTGGTCATGGATACAAACCTATCCTAGAGTCTGGAATCGGAATAAACACTATCTTGTAATACGTTCAGAATTTATCTGACTTAGGGTATGAGTATTTGGAGGTTGGATTGTGTAACGGGGGGGTGGTTCCCAATCTTGGTTGCACTTGGGATGCCCATTACGACAAGGACCTAGTTTGAGTCATGTCAAGGAGTCATGGTCTTCCTACTCTATCCATTTTTAATGGAGAGTGGGTTTCCAAAGTTTACCTTGATTGGGAATGGCAATGAGAATGGATCTTTAAGGATTATGTTAGGAGTGAGGTCAAAAAAGCTACATATGCCCTTAGGAACGTTCAAGATACACACTTGGGATGGTAGAATCTATCAAAAAATCCCAAGCAAACATGGGGTACCTTGAAAGAGTTTATGAGGTCAATTTATGTACTGTAAGGATTTACAAAGCTTTATAATAGTGATCCAAGAAGACAAATTTGTTCCAGATGGGTAGAAATTTGTGGAGTTTCGAGATGTGTTCTTATTCTTAATAATTGGTGTCATGCAAACTATATATCTCTATTTATGGTTGATTATCTAGGGATACCTTGAGTGGCCATGCATTCCCCATACTTCTTGGAAGGCTATAGAGTCTTCGAGAGTATGAAGGTTTTCTTTACTCAAGATGGGTACTATTAGGAGGTGTAGTATGACATATTCCCTTTGGAAGTTGGACACTTATGTTTGGATGTTGATTGATTTGCACAATATAAGGTTCCAAATATGCAAAATTGGTCTAATTGTGATGAAGAAATGGGGAAATTATCTATTTCCACCTACCCTTCCTAAGCTCAAGTAACCACTTACTCCAACCCTAATGAAATTAAGAGATAAAAAATAGAGAGGAGTAAGGGAGTGCGAGGTGGCAACCTAAAAGAGGAAAACTGAGAGGTTGAGAAAAGTGAAGTGAGGAGGTTACCACCAAATCAGGATAACATTATTTGTCCTTCTTTTAGTATGGACATGTGTGTAGGTACCAATATGGCAAACGGAGGGCAACAAGTGCGTAAAAAGAGATTTCCTTTTAAGATTTGATAAGGGCAATCATAGATACGTCCAAAGCTTGTGGAGGACCTTCATACCAAGGCAAAGAAAAATCTTCTCAAGAACTTTAAGGTAACATAGCTAACTCTTACACTTTTGTTAATGTGAATGATGATTGTATGGCTAGTCACCCATTGAGTGTGAGTAGTAGCTTACCTACATGTGAGTCTAATGATTTTTTGCCTCTTGATGATGTACATGTTGTTAGTGTGGATTCACTAGTTGATCCTATCAATAAATGAATTGAATCTTCTTATAAGATCAATTTGTGTCCACCTAGTATTGAAGACATTATGTTGATGATAGTATATTATCTTGTGGAAATTGTATTGATCAACTTGTGTGTGAAACTAGTCCACCACTTAAGCATGTTTGTGATATGGTTAATGAACCTAAAGTGCGTTATCATGTTAAGTATATTGATCAAGTTACTAGGAGTGACCCTTTGAGCATGTCCTCTAGTTAAGAACCTCTTGCTTGTTCAGATCATAGGGATAACTATGCGTTTGACACATTTTTAACACTTAATAGTTGTCTTTTAGAGAGTGAACTTGCATGCTCTAATTATTTTTCATGGAATGCTCTTTCTCTCTCATTACAATATCTTGTCCAAAAATAATGAAAACACTCCTAGTAAACTACCTAGTGGCAAGGTAATATTGATGATGTAGCTCATCTTGAGGGCTATATTCTATATAAAAACCCGCTGTGGTGTTCTAAGATTCCTCCTAAAGATGGAAATATCTTCTTGGAAGGTGAGAGTACTCTTAAGGAAAAGTAATATGAAGGATTAAAAGGTGATCTTTGTGTACCAACTATCTATTCAGGTTTGAGTGTTCCAGTACATGCCCTTTATAATGTTCTTAGTCCTTATTATAAACATGTTCTCAAGGACACCTTAGACAAAATCAATTTGCATGATACTTTTCTTTACTTTCTATTTGCTTTTGATGATGCTTATGCTGGTATGGAGAGTATATCCTTTTGTTTTGGTGATGCTTTTGGAGAATTAAAATGTTTTCTAGGCCTATGTCTATCGCCACTCTATCCATTTGATCCTGGTGATAATTTTGAATATGGTGATATTTATACATCCAACCTAGTGCTTGGTCAATACAACAAAAAAAGTTTTATTATGGATGTTTGTATCCTTTCCTATAATGGAAAGTCTTTCTTGGGGATTTACAATCCACTTGATAGACCCAAGTTATGCATGAGAGGTCTTTCTAACAAAGATAAGTGTTCATTAAAGAAGGGGAGTAATGAAAAGATCCAAGACAGTTCACCCTTGAGTGATTCCATTCTAGACCAAGGTGTCACTACTTGTAGGAAAAGCAGAGAGTTCCCTCTTGAATGCACCTTATATGAATTTCAATTATATGATACCCTTCTTTATGAATTGGTTGAGATGGGAGACCCCTTTTTATAGGTGGTTTCATGATTGAGGACCCTAGGGTAAATGTGTCATTACCTCTTTGGGGTGTTGCTTATTTACTTGTATCCTTGTTTGATGCACTTGTACTTAAGTTGAGTGGACCATAACTTTTGGATACAAAGTTGATTAGTTATTTGTGGGAGATTCCATGGTTGTTAAATTCTTTTTGTCACCTTCATTGGGTTGGACAATTCAATGTGTCTTATGGGGCTCTTTGGAGCATGGCCAACACTATGACTATAGGAAATCCAACTTCTTGGGAGAACCATTTATTGTGGATAGGTATTATTTCTAGCAAGTTCCTATATCTCTTTAGTAGCATAACTCCCTTGTTGAAATCCCTTTCTTTGGGAAGTTGTTCGAAAGGAACAAGTTATATGTGTTTAAATACCTTGATTTTATCCTTGTGTGCATTACGTACTACATTTTTTGAGCCAAATTCCATTCCTATGGATAATAGCACCTTGGATTGTGCTTTTACACTTGATTCCTTTCTATACTAACTCTTTGCCTATGATGATATCCATGGTAGTCTTAAATTTGTTTTATGTAGAGGCAGGGAACTTATTGGTTTACCCACTTGGTTGAAAGACAATGCCATATGGGTTTTGTGGAATTTAAAACCAATTGAGGCACCACTTTTGATATGGTCTCTTAAAGAGGTAATGAAGCAATTGTGTCTTATGGCTTCTAAGGTGAATGTAGTCTCAACTTTTGGATTGTTTGATTCCATTATAACCTTTGTGGATTCCTTATATATTGATGATTTACATAGACAAATCCTTTGTACAATTTTTATTTATTTCCATGGTTTAAAACAAAGGATCCTTGGTTATATCTTAAATATGTGCAATCTCGGTATAATGTTAAGATTGATTGTGCTAACCCTAACCCTCATGCCATGAGGATGTTATATTTGTTTCTTCTCCCTTTGGTTTAGCATGGCTTGGATTCGAGGTCAAATCTTTTTCAAGAAGGGGAGGATGATATGATCCAAATAGTCATCAAAGCTTTTGATCACATTATTCGAGGCCAATATGAGGAGGTCCAAGCTATGATCACCCAAAGGATTCAAGAATACACTTGGAGAACCTTCTTTACGCTCCTAAACTAACAATATCAATTGTGGTTGATTGTTTGGGATCAAAATAAGTAGCAAATAACATTCTGCCTAGAGGTGACGACTTAGTTGATAAACCATCACCTTGTTGATGACTTTACTAGTGACTTGTCAAGATGCACTGCCTAGAGGTGACTACTTGGTTGATAAGACATCACCTTGTTGATGACTAAGACGATGCCTTATAAGGCTATACTGCCTAGAGGTGATGACTTATTTGATAAACAATCACCTTGTTGATGACTAAGGTGACGACTAAGATGAGATATCATCTGAAAATCATCACTTAAGGTTATTTTGGTAAATTCACTTATGGGTGACTTTTGGGCCTTATAATAGGCTATAAATAGTTACTTTTAGGGTTATTTCCATTATCTTGTTTTTCATAATAAATATATGAGAACTCCTTTGAGAGTGTTTGAGATTTGGAAAAGTGAATGTTGATCTTTGAATAGAAACGTTGGTTGTAAGGGAGATTCAATCCCCTTTGCGGTCTCGTACGAGTTAGGTGCTAGTTGGTTTCTTAAGAGAGGTTTTAGGGTTTGAAATACCCTTTGATTGGCCTTTTTTTTATCTTCTTTGTCTCTATATTTCTATCATTGGTATCCTATACGTTTATCTTTCAATTTCTGCATTTAGATTTATGTCTTCATGGCTTGAGTCATATCAGTTATGATTGGGGGAAAAAGGGAAATGACCAAGCCCTCAATTAAAAGTGCAGATGTAATACCCCATATTCTCTTGATTTTTGGACCGCTTACGACTAATTCTTTAATTCCAGAAAGACTTTTATGAGTCGTATGTGGTGGTCGAATTCAAGATAATGTGTTTGAGTTGACATTCTATTCCAGGTATGAGTTGATGTAATACCCCACATGTTTCTAAGCTAGGAAGTGAATAAGTATTCCTACGTATGAAATCTCCTATCCTATGATTCATGCTTGAGTACATGACTTACAATGAATATCCTAGTGATAGGATAGCTTATGATGCATTAAGCATGTTCATATGAGTCACTTAAGGTAATACAAGCTAAGAGTTTTTGAATCCATCAAGTCTTAGTGTTCGATTTTGAAAGGGTCATATTTGAACGAGTATAACTCGATGTTAATATGGTATTTTGGATGATTTAGACCCACCAAATTGTAAAGAATCAAATTAGCTTTTCAACGATATCAATTTTGCCTTAATGCAATACCCGAGTGGAAAGTTATGCCTATTTTCGTGAGAGACAGTAAACATAGGCGATTGGTTAGGCGCCGCCCAATCCAAGCATAGGAGATCACTTGGACGCCACCTAAGTCAACACCAGGTGTCAAAAACAGTCCGTTTTGAGTTATTTTAAAGGTAATTAAGTCTTTAAATACTCCTAATATGTCCCTAAACTTAACCTTATGAAATATATAGCTCCTAAACATATTACAACCCTATTTTCATCTCAAAGCTCATCATCCAAGAGCACTAAAGGAGAAAAACAACTAGGGTTGCATAATTAAGCTTGAAGGTCCGATTTCAAGGAAATTCCTCCGTCAATCATCAAGAATCTTCCTTCTAAGGTATGCATAGTGTTCATCCACAAAATTCTTTCGTCCGTGGAGTTCAAGAATCAATCTTTCAAATACAAAAGCTTGTTTGATTGTGGTGATATGATCATACCCATATTGATACTTGATTGTTTTCCTCTTTTTCATTATAAAGTATGATTTCTATATTGTTGGGTGTTGATGATCATGTTATTGATATTGGGTGATTCTCAAGATGGAATCTTTATATGTTTTTGTGAATTCATGATATCGTATGAGTTGGAAACATGTAAATTTGGTTGTTCATGATATATAATTTGATGGTTTCACCTATGCTTAAGAAGTGCATGTAAGGTGTTTGATAAAATGCCTAAGGAACTAGAAACCATGCAATATAGCTAAATTGTGATGAAGTGAAGGATTCATGATATGCCCTTACATTCCAATGACTTCTGTGTTGTTAATGTGCCTTGTAAATGTTGTTGGAATGCCCATGAACTATTCTTATGATATTATGCTATGTTTACTTACAAATCCTACTTATGAACAAAATGTATGATAACCATGCAATCCACATGAACTTCCATGCTATTAGTATGTGTTACCAATATGATTATTCAACGAACATAATATTAAGATTGTGCAAGTACTGCAATGTGATATGAAATCCTTTCCATGCAATACATTGTTGATAACCATGCATAGTGTGAGATCCCTACTTATGATATTATATATTATGGATTCTACTCTTATGATCAAGTCAGTCATGTGTGTCAGTTTCCTTCCATTGATTCCTAGGGGTAATTGTACCCAAAAACTATAGCTGTGTGCCTAGATCTATGTCATGTTTCACGATATCCAAACTCAAGCTATGATTCCATAGACTTCAGTCAGTCATGTGACTCAGGTAAACCTCATGATCTTAGTCAATTGTCAGATATCAGTAACATTCTGCCAGTCAATGCAATTCAGTAAGATTAAGTCATGCATAGTCAGTTATTCATGTCCAGTCCCTCCAGATGGGAGTAGAGGTTAGCACTGAGTGAACTTAAGGATGGAAACTCACCCGCCAGTTCGGGGTGTGATTCTTAGTAGCAATCCTTGTGTTTCAGAACTAAGTAGCCAGCGTAGGTTGAGACATCTTAACCCGTCAGATTAGGGTTAATGAGGTGGCTTAACCGGTCAGTTTAGGGTTCCCACCATTCTCATTGAGTACCCACCAGATAAGGGTTATTCATAGATTGTCCTTATCCGTGGCACGGTATTGACACCCCTCCAGTTGGGGCAGAGATTGGACCCCAGCTTAGCCATAACAGCATACATGGGGCATGTCGGTTAGACACTACTTCCCATAGTTTCAGTATCAATCTCAGTAAAAAAATTCAGGGCGTTCTTTAGATTTCAGTATATACAGGACTGTCAGATACAGTCGTCCATGTTATCAGTTTCAGTATCAGTCATGGAAGTTATCAGTAAACCATGTATTAGCTTACAGGTCATGCTATCACGTATTCACGGTCCCAATTTCTATATATATATGTTTGCACTCCCACGTTCTTATTAGTCAGTCAGTGTTGTTCGTGCATGAAACCCTTTATGTTAAGCCTACCTTCCTCGTATACTCAATACTCCAGTTGTACTGACGCATTTGCACTATGGTGCTTTCTTTTCATGTTACACCATAGGTTTCGAAACACAAGCTCCAGCCCAGCAGTAGCTGTAGCATTCCAATTGCAGAGACACAGTGAGTCCTCATTGATTCGAGGACAATATGATTTGATACATTTATTTATTTCTTCAATTTAGTTTTACGGAGTTAGTTGGAGACATGTTCCTTCAACTCCCTATTCAGACAGTCTAGCTTTCAGATCTACTTTCAGATTTATGTTCAGATTTATGTTCAGATTGAGTTGTTTTGGGCCTTTTCACCTAAATGATTGTATTTAGTTGAACCTTATGGCCTTATAGTTCTATGTATTCCGCATTATTATATCATGATTTACAGTATATAGGTACAAATATCAGTCATGGGTTAGCTTGTTGTCCCTCAGGGTCATGAGCACCATGTAACATTCTAATTTAGCGAATTGGGGTGTTACAAACTTGGTATCAGAGCCTAAGGTTCAATAGAGTCCTAGGAAGTTTGAATGCCGCATCTAGTAGAGTCTTATACATGGATGTGTTGCGCGCCACATTTATGTGCGGGAGGCAATAAGATGTTTTAGGAACAATCCCCTTTCTTCATTATTCATGTCATGCTAGTGAGCATAATCACAAGTTAAACTCTTAATCTAATCCATTCTTCTCTTATTCCAGACCATGGCACCGAAGAAAAGAAACCAGCCAGCTCCTCAGCCCGAAGATCTTTTGGGCGAACATGTTTCCCATACGGAGTTTAGAGCCGCATTTACCACACTTCCTTAGTCCATGGCTGCACAGAATGAACAACCACCAGTCATTCCGACCAATCCAGTGGCTACTCCCAAAGCAGATAGGGTTCGAGACTTCACCTGGATGAACCCTCCATCTTTCCATGGGTCTAAGTCTGATGAGGACCCTCATGAGTTCATTGACCAAGTCCAGAAGGTCATTGACATCATGGGTGTTACTTCTACTGAGAGTGCTGAGTTAGCCGCCTACCAGTTACGGGATGTTGCTCATGATTGGTAAAAACAGTGGAAGTCTGAGAGGTTAGATAATTCAGGCCCTATCGAGTGGGAGGAATTTGTCACAACCTTCTTAAATATATTCTTTCCCCAAGAGCCGAGGGAAGCCAAAGTTCTTGAGTTCATCAACCTCAGGCAGGGGAATATGATGGTTAGGGAGTATTCTTTCATATTTACTCAGCTAGCCAGGTATGCTCCTCATGTGGTTGTAGACAATAGAGCTAAGATGAGCAAGTTTGTGTCAGGAGTCAATGATAGCGTGGTAAATAAGTGTAGGTCTGCGATGCCGGTCGGTGACATGACCTTAGCAAGACTTATGATCCATGCCCAGCAAGTAGAAGAGCAGAAGTTTAAGACTAGGGAGAGACAGAATAAGAGAGCAAGGTTAGGTAATTTCAACTTTGCTCACCCCAAGTCAGATGGAGGAAACTGTTCACAGTTTCACTCTAAGTCATCCATTCTAACTCCTTCCTCTGCCAGTACTCCAATGCCAAAGTTTAGAGATAGTAATAGAAATAAAGCGCCAGGCTCTAAAACTCAGGGCAGTGTTAGCAGTGCCCGAACGAATCCACTTTTTCAGACTTGTGGTAAGAACCATAAGGGCATTTGCAGAGCTGGTAGTGATGTCTGTTTTGGTTGTGGTAAGCCAGGCCACAGGATTAGAGAGTGTCTGCAGTCAAGTCTTCAGGGTCAGCAAAATCATTCTAAAACTCAATCCAGTCACCCAAACCAGCAGAGTGCCATTTCCAATGTTACCAGTAGGCAATGCCCAAATAGAATCTATGCTCTTCATTCCCGGCAGGATTAGGAAAATTCTCCTGATGTCGTTACTGGTATGTTATAGATTTTCTATGTTCATGTTTAAGCTTTGCTAGACCTAGGTGCATCTTTGTCTTTTGTTACTCCATACATAGCAGGTGATTTCGAAATTAGTCCCAAAGTCCTAGCAGAGCCCTTCTCAGTCTCTACTCTAGTGGGTAAAACCATCATAGCTCGACGGGTATACTGGAACTGCCCGGTTATGATATCTCAGAAATCCACATCAGCAGATTTAGTGGAGTTAGAGATGACTGATTTTGATGTTATTCTCGACATGGATTGGCTTCATTCCTGCTATGCCATAGTCGACTGTAGAAACAGGATAGTTCAATTTCAGTTCCTGAATGAGCCCATCCTAGAGTGGAAGGGTAACATTTCAGCATTCAGGGGTCAACTTATTTCCTACCTTCGGGCAAGGAAAATAATTTCTAAGGGGTGTGTGTATCATCTCGTGCATGTTAAAGATTCTAGTTCTGAATATCCCAGCCTCGAAACAGTCCCTATTGTTAATGAATACTTAGATATCTTTCCCGAAGATCTTCCAGGCATTCCTCCCAAAAGGGAAATAGACTTTGGCATAGACCTTTTTCTGGATACTCAACCTATTTTTATTCTGCCATATAGAATGGCACCAGCAGAACTCAAGGAACTGAAAGATCAGTTAAAGGATCTCTTAGATAAGGGATTCATCAGACCCAGCATTTCCCCATGGGGTATGGTAGTATTATTCGTGCACAAGAAAGACGGTTTTGTAGTCTATTGTGATGCATCTAGAGTGGGTTTATGTTGTGTCCTCATGCAGCATGGTAAGGTTATATCCTACACCTCCAGACAGTTAAAGCCATATACGAAGAATTATCCTACTCATGATCTTGAGTTAGCAGCGGTAGTTTTTGCCTTGAAGATTTGGAGGCATTATCTCTATGAAGTTCATGTAGATGTCTTCACAGACTATAAAATCCTCCAGTATGTCTTTCCTAGAAAGATCTCAATCTTTGCTAGAGAAGGTGGTTAGAGATCTTGAAGGATTATGACATGAGTGTTCTTTATCATCCAGGCAAGGCCAATGTTATGGCCGACGCTCTCCGTCGACTCTCCATGGGTAGTATTTCTCACGTTGAGGATAGTAAGAAAAATATGTCTCAGGAGATCCATTAGCTTGCTAGACTAGGCGTTCTCTTAGTTGATTCTTCAGAGGGTGGTGTATATGTTCATAGTAGTTCAGAGTCATCTCTAGTTTTCGAGGCAAAAGAGAAACAAAATAGGGATCCTAGCCTTGTCAAGTTCAAAGAGTCAATTCAGAATCAGAAAGTCGATGTTTTCTCCTAAGGGGGAGATGGTGTTCTTCGTTTTTAGGGTCGTCTATGTGTTCCAGGTGTAGATGAATTAAGGTAGCGAATTCTTTCAGAAGCGCATTGTGCGCGACACTTTATTCATCTAGGGGCCACTAAGATATATCGCGACATGCGGGAGATCTATTGGTGGGTGGGATAAAGAGAGATGTTGCAGAGTTTGTGGCTAAGTGCTCTACATGTCAGCAGCTTAAGATAGAGCATCAAAAACCTAGTGGTTCCATGCAAGAGTTCACCATTCCTACTTGGAAGTGGGAAGAAGTTAACATGGACTTTGTGATAGGTTTGCCTAGAACTTGTCATCAGCATGATTTAGTCTGGGTCATTGTAGATAGAATGACCAAGTCAGCTCATTTCCTTCCTGTTCATACTTCTTATTCTGCTGAGGATTATGCCAAACTCTATATCAGGGAGTTAGTCAGGTTACATGGTGTTCCACTATCTATCATCTTAGACAGAGGTACCCAGTTCACTTCTCACTTTTGGAAAGCATTCCAAAAGGGTCTCGGTACCCAAGTCCATCTCAGCACATCATTTCATCCTCAGACCGATGTTCAAGCATAGAGGACCATTCAGACTTATGAAGATATGCTAAGGGTGTGTGCAATTGACTTCAAGGGAAGTTGGGACGACCACTTGTCTTTGATTAAGTTTGCATACAACAATAGCTATCATTCTAATATTCAGATGGCTCTATTTGAAGCTCTCTATGGTAGGAGATGTAGATCTCTGATTAGTTAGTTCGAAGTTAGTGAGGCCTCAATTATAGGTCCTGACTTAGTATTCGATGCCTTAGAGAAATTTCAGTTGATTAGAGAGAGACTCCGGGCTGCTCAGAGCCGACAGAAGTCCTATGCAGATATTCGTAGAAAGGATCTTGAGTTTGAGATCAATGACTATGTCTAACTTAAGATCTCTCCCATGAAGGGAGTGAAGAGGTTCGGCAAGAAAGGGAAACTTAGTCCCCGGTATGTTGGTCCCTTTAGAATTCTTTGTCGCTTTGGAAAGGTAGCTTATGAGCTTGAGTTGCCTTCAAATCTAGCCTCAATCCATCCAGTCTTCTATGTCTCTTTGATAAAGAAGTGCATAAGTGACCCAACAATTGTTGTCCCTATTTAGAGCATCGACATTCAGAACAGCCTCTCTTATGAAGAGATTCCAGTCAAAATCTTAGATTATCAGACTCGTAGATTGAGGAACAAAGAAGTCCCTCTAGTCAAGGTTCTTTGGCAAAATCAGTCTCATGAGGGAGCTACTTGGGAAATAGAAGTAGATATGCGTACCAAGTATCCTCACCTCTTCCCAGCCAATTTAGATCAAGCTCAAGGTAACAGTTCTTCTTAATCTTATTAAGTTTCACGTTTATGTTTCTACTATAAACTTTGTACCAATTAACCATTTAATACTCAGTCATACATTCATGTGTCAATTATCCGTGCATCAGATATGCACGAGTTCAGTATGTTTAGTATGTCAGTCATGAGATCAAGTTTCAGTTCTTCATGTTTAGTTCAGGTTCTATAGTCTTATATCCCTTCTCAGTAAATTCTCATTCGAGGACGAATATTCCCAAGGGGGAGATATTGTAATACCCCGCATGTTTCTAAGCTAGAAAGTGAATAAGTATTCCTACATATAAAATCTCCTATCCTGTGATTCATACTTGAGTACATGACTTATAATGAATATCCTAGTGATAGGATAGCTTATGATGCATTAAGCATGTTCATATGCGTCACTCAAGGTAATACAAGATAAGAGTTTTTGAATCCATCAAGTCTTAGTGTTCGATTTTGCAAGGGTCATCATTGAACGAGTATAGCTCAATTTTAATATGTTATTTTAGCTTATTTATACCCAAAAAATTGTAGAGAATCGAATTAGCTTTTCAACAATACCAATTTCACCTTAATGCAATACCCGAGTGAAAAGTTATGCCTATTTTCGTTAGAGACAGTAAGCATAGGCGATTGGTTAGGGGCCGCCTAACCCAAGCATAGGTGATTGGTTAGGCGCCGCCCAACCCAAGCATAGGATATCACTTGGGTTCCACCTACGTCAATTCCAGGTGTAAAAAACACTCCGTTTTAAGTTGTTTTAAAGGTAATTAAGTCTTTAAATACTCCTAACACGTCCCTAAACTTAACCCTACGAAATATATAGCTCCTAAACATATTACAACCCTATTTTCATCTCAAAGCTCATCATCTAAGACCACTAAAGGAGAAAAACAACTAGGGTTGCATAATTAAGCTTGAAGGTCCGATTTCAAGGAAATTCCTCCGTCGATCATCAAGAATCTTCTTTCTAAGGTATGCGTAGTGTTCATCTATGGATTTCTTTCATCTGTGGAGTTCAAGAATCAATCTTTAAAATACAAAAGTTTGGTTGATTGTGGTGATATGATCATACCCATGTTGATGCTTGATTGTTTTCCTCTTTTTCATTATAAAGTATGATTTCTATATTGTTGGGTGTTGATGATCATGTTATTGATATTGGGTGATTCTCAAGATGGAATCTTTATATGTTTTTGTGAATTCATGATATCGTATGAGTTGTAAACATGTAAATTTGGTTGTTCATGATGTATAATTTAATGGTTTCACCTATGCTTAAGATGTGTATGTAAGGTGTTTGATAAAATGCCTAAGGAGCTAGAAACCATGCAATATAGATAAATTGTGACTAAGTGAAGGATTCATGATATTCCCTTACGTTTCAATGACTTCTATGTTGTTAATGTGCCTTGTAAATGTTGTTGGAATACCGATGAACTATTCTTATGATATTATGCTATGTTTACTTACAAATCCTACTTAGGAACAAGATGTATGATAACCATGCAATCCACATGAACTTCCATGCTATTAGTATGTGTTGCCAATATGATTATGCAACGAACATAATATTAAGATTGTGCAAGTACTTCCATATGATATGAAATCCTTTCTATGCAATACATTGTTGATAACCATGCATAGTATGAGATACCTACTTATGATATTATATATTATGGACTCTACTCTTATGATCAAGTCAGTCATGTGTGTCAGTTTCCTTCCATTGAGTCCTGGGGTAACTTGTACCCAAAAACTATAGCTGTGTGCTTAGATCTATCATTCCATAGACTTCAGTCAGTCATGCGACTCAGGAAAACCTCATGATCTTAGTCAGTTGTCAGATATAAGTAATATTCTGCCAGTCAATAGAATTCAGTAAGATTAAGTCATGCACAGTCAGTTATTCATGTCCCATCCCTCCAGATGGGAGTAAAGGTTAGCATCGAGTGAACTTAAGGATGGGAACTCACCCGCCAGTTCAGGGTGTGATTCTTAGTAGCAATCCTTGTATTCTAGAACTATGTAGCCAGTGTTGGTTGAGACTTCTTAAACCATCAGATTAGGGTTGATGAGGTGGCTTAACCAGTTAGTTTAGGGTTCCCACCATTCTCATTGAGTACCCGCTAGATAAGGGTCACTCACAGATTGTCCTTCCCCATGGCACAGTATTGACATCCCTCTAGTCGGGCCGGAGATTAGACCCCAGCTTAGCCATAACAGCATACATGGATCATGTCGGTTAGACACTACTTCCCACAGTTTCAGTGTCAGTCTCAGTAAAAGAACTCAGGGCGCTCTTTAGATTTCAGTATATACAGGACTGTCAGATACAGTCGTCCATGTTATCAGTTTCAATATCATTCATGACAGTTATCAGTAAACCATGTATTAGCTTATAGGTCATGCTATCACGTATTCACGATCCCAGTTTCTATATATGTGTGTTTGCACTCCCACGTTCATATTAGTCCACCAGTGTTGTTCGTGTATGAAGCCTTTTATGTTCAACCTACCTTTCTTGTATACTCAATACTCCAGTTGTACTGATGCATTTGTGCTATGGTGCTTTCTTTTCATGTTACACCATAGGTTCCGAGACACGAGCTCCAGCCCAGCAGTAGCGGTAGCCTTCCAGTCGCAGAGACACAGTGAGTCCTCATTGATTCGAGGACAATATGATTTGATACATTTATTTATTTATTTAGTTTAGTTTTACGGAGTTAGTTGGAGACATATTCCTTCAACTCTCTATTCAGACAGTTTAAAGGCTTTCAGATCTACTTTTTGATCTACTTTCAGATTTATGTTCAGATTTATGTTCAAATTGAGTTGTTTTGGGCATTTTCACCCACATGATTGTATTCAGTTGAACCTTATGGCCTTATAGTTCCATGTATTTTGCATTATTATATCATGATTTGCAGTATACAGGTACAGATATCAGTCATGAGTTAGCTTGTGGTCCCTTGAGGTCATGAGCACCGTGTAGTATTCCGATTCAATGAATTGGGGTGTTACAGTTGACCCCTGAGAATCGTCAGGAGGGGTATGAGACGTAGGAAACCAAGTTGTAAGGACATCAATGTAGACTCATTAAGATTCTGTCCAAGATACGAGTCATGGATACTAGTCGTATTCTAAGGTACGAGTCATAAGATATGACTCGTACCCTGACCAGTAGGCAATCCAAGAATCAATCCTCATGTTTTGATAGCTTTATAAGTTACTTGGACATATAATAAGTCCTCAAATAGCTCCTAGCTCATGAACAAGTCAAGACATCCCTTAGTGATTAAATTCTTAGGATGTACGTAACCATAGTATCTTCAAACAATCATAAATTTTTTTTACCAAGAATTTTTGAGCTCAAGACCCTCCAATAGATAGGTAATTGAATGGTAAAATGGTTCGATGGACCCTTGTACAATGTCCATTTTATAATGTGGACACTTCTACTTAAATGATTGTCATCTTGACCCTTGAACCCACTAAAAAACAACATTTTAAGCCCTTTGACCATTGACCAGTCCTATGTGGCATTAAAATGGTTGACTAAGATGAGGCGTGTGCAGGCACGCCCCTAGGTTGCGAGTGGGGGTCATTTTTTGATCAATTTTATATTAAAATAATAAATTTTTTTTTAAAAAGTCCCCCAATTTTTTAAATTTAAATACATTTTTAAAACTTAAAAAATAATAATTTTTAAAATAAAAAATAAAAAAAGACCCTCCTCCGTCCAGCAACCCCACCCCAGCTGTCCACCACAACCATTAATGCCCCCACCCCTACCATTCTCATACATCCAAATACAATCACACACAGTATATTCACTGGATGCACACCCACACAAAACCTTAATTTTGTTTATGGATTAGCAACTACACAACAATAATTCTCCACCCACCATTATCAATATATGACACACTCACCATCTTCTTTTGATTCCATTGATCACTCATACACAAAAACTCATACACACAGACGCACCCCTCACTGAAAAAGACACATAAAAACATAGAAAGAGAGATCGAGGGAGAAATTGAGAATAAGAAAATAATAAAAGAAAGGGCAAGAATGGGAGAGATCAAGAGAAAAAAAGAAAGAGTGTGATTGAATTTTGATGAGGTGCGAAGATAACCCATTAATATCGGTGACCAATCTCTTTGCATGAATCGACCATATCCGCTGGAAAATGACTCAAAACTTGCCATCATAGGAAAACCCCATCACCAGCAGTCAAAATCACCCGCGAAATACCATTACCGATAAGCGATAAGTGAGTTGCCAACATAACCAATTTCATTTGAGTTGTCCAGTTGGTTTGAGAATTTGTCCCAATTCTATTTTGGTTATGAAATTGACTGTTCGACATTTGGGTATGAGTTTGGTGAAATTAAGTTGAGATCGAGGTATATCTGTCAATAAAAAAAAAAGAAGAAGAAATGGAGAAAGAAAAATAGCAAAAAGAAAGAATGGAGCAAGAGAATAGAGAAAGATGAACAACAAAAAGAAAGAAATAAGGGAAGAGAGAGAAAGAAGAGGGGGGTTTCTTTTTATTTATTTATTTATTTTAATATTTAATATTTTTTTAATATAAAAATAACATGGAAGATGACATGGCAGCTGACGTGGGGCGAGCGTGTTACACTCATAAAAAAGTATTTAAAATATTATTTTTTAGTGGGTTCAAGAGTCCAGATAACAAATATGTAAGTAGGAGTATCCACATTACAAAATAGACAAAGTACAAGGGTCACTGAACCATTCTGCCTAATTGAATTAGCTTTCCAACTATACAAGTTTTGCCTTAATCCGACATCAGGGTACAAAATTATGGCCGAAATACTGAGGCACTATCAAGCTGTGTCACACACTATCCAGAATATGGGTTGCCAAGTCTAACTCATACCCAGACCATATGAGTCATATGGTAGACCTGTAAGGTCTACTGAATTGTCTGTAAAGTTTAGTTCAAGGGCTTTTTAATCTTTTACCCTCTTATAACTCCCAATCCACGATATTTAATCCTCAAGGGGCATTACTTTCCCTATATTTCTATTGATTAAACAACATAAACTCCTCATTTCACTCCCAAGAACAAGATTAGGGTTTTTTCTAAAGATCATCTCCCAAGTTTCAAGATTCAAATTCAAGAAACTTGAAGAAAGCATCAAGAATAATGTTTTCCCCTCTTGTTAAGAAGCTTAAGGTATGTGTGATGTTCATCCACAGGCCCTTTTCACCCATGGAGTCCAAGAAGCCCTTTTTATACTTAAATTATGAGTTTTACATGATTTAGTTGAATTATGTCCATGAATATCTTGATAAATTGATTTCAAGTTATGATCATAAGTGTTTCAAGTGGAATGAACCATTATATATTTTGAATATTGAAATCTTCACATTGAAATCCTTAGTTCATGGTTTTAGTAGTGTAAATATCGCATGCTTTACCCATTCCCATGCTTAAGTCTATGATGTTCATGTGTTTGATGAATTTCCTGAGTTGGGGTTTTGAGTAATGATTCCCTATTATGGTTGTCAAGGCTTTTATATGTCCTTATTATTACTTCCACTCAGTGCTGGTTGGTTATGAACACCCGATACCTAGTTATTTATAAAAATTTTAGTATTTTCAGAATGATTTTAGATAAACCATGAACATTGTCATTTAGTCAGTTATTATCATCAGTTGTTTTTCTCAGTTAAACTCAGTTCAGTCCAGTAATCAGTGTCATTTAGTTGGGAGTAGGATTCAACATCAAGAGAACCCAGGAATGAGGGTATTTCTTCCAATTTAGGGTTTGATCCTTAGTAGAAATCCCTGAGTTATAGAACTATGTAGCCAATGTAGGTTTGAGATATCTTCCTGCCAGTTTAGGGTTGACATATATCTCATGAGTACTCCTACTAGTATATGGTGACTCTTTTTTCCTTTGAGACATAGTTTAGTGGATCTACATACCAGTGTTAGTACTCGGGGCACAGTACTGACACCCTTCCAACTGGGGTTACAGGTTGG
Organism: Capsicum annuum; assembly: GCF_002878395.1. Classification (NCBI taxonomy): domain Eukaryota; kingdom Viridiplantae; phylum Streptophyta; class Magnoliopsida; order Solanales; family Solanaceae; genus Capsicum; species Capsicum annuum. The sequence continues at coordinate 183,077,951 of NC_061122.1, read as the reverse complement.
ACCCCGATTAGCTCAGATTGGGGCATGTCAAGTAGATGATACCTCCCATAGTCTCGGTACAGTATCCAATATATCTTCAGTTCAGGTTTACTTGACTAAGTGTACGGGCTTTTAGATATTAGTTTTACAGCTTTCAGTCTTTTAGATTTTAGATTATCTCAGTAATATAACAGATATACACTTAGTCTTGCATTCTCAGATGTTACTATTTTATACATTCATGCTATTCATGGGACGAATGTTACTAGTGTGGGAGAATGTTACATCCTGGGTTTTGGCCTTAGAAAATTTTCTTTGAAATCCATTCTCCGAACCCAATATGACTCTAGGGTACGAGCCATATGCTGGGGGTACGAGTGGTATGGTCCTATCATAACCTGACCAATGTTAGTTGGTGGGATGCTTTTGATCACTAGAATATTCATGACTTAGGTGTACAAGTTTTAAGAATTGGTATGAGTTATATCAGTGACTCGTATGGTAGGCAGTATTTGATCCTCCTAGCAATTTATTTTGCCAGGGATACGGATCATAGGTATGGATCGTATATTGAGGTTACGACTTGGCTGGATGAGTCTTATGCTGGATAGTGCCTGATCTAAAGTTTAAGGCCTGGGTACGACTAGTGAAAACTAATCGTAAGGAAGGGTACGACTCGTAAAAGTGTAAGTCATATCCTTGGTGATGGGTTTTTAAGGGGCTTAAGTAGGGGTATTTTGGATATTTCCCTAGTTACCCTAATTATGACCTACGACTTCTAATATACTTAGGAGGTTATTTACCCTACTATTCTATTCATTTACACTTAGAAAACTACTCTAAAACACATCATAATTCTCTCAAGAGATTTTGGGGAAATAAAGCTAGGGTTTTAACTTAGGGATTGCTTTGAGGCTTGCTTTGTTGATTTTCTTCCATGATCTTTCTTGGATTAAGGCATGTGTCTCTTTCCTACTTATTATTTCTAAAACATCATGGATTTTATGGATGTTTTTGTGGTTTCAATGTTGCATGGTTTATGGTTTTCAACTTTTAATTGGGGGTTTTGTTTATAATGGCTTGGTAATGGTTTACTATGGTTTAATTATGCTTTTATATCCATCAATGATGATTTTTGGTAATTGGTTTGCATGGTAATGGTTTAATGGTCTTTGGAATTGATTTTGGTCATATTATGTCCCCAAGGTGTTTGATAAAATGCTTATAAAGATATGTTCATTGCATTGACTTCTTTAAATAGAACTCTTGCTTGTTTTCAGCTTACATATGAAACTATAAATGGTTTAAAAAGGTAAAAAGCTAATTTGGTAGGCTTGTAGAGAACATGGTAGTCTCACAAGAGGTTAATATGGTAGATGGAGAAGGGCACTTGAGAGTCCCCTTAACCTAAATGGTTTGACTATGGATAAATCTTGAAAGTATGGTTGGTATGATGATACCACTAATAATTAGCCTTGGTTATTAAATGGTAAAAGGATTCTTTGGACATGGTTTTAATTTGGGCATTAATAGCGGGATGTGTAACTATGTCATAGAATGTGGAGGTTTCGGGGAGGACCAAAACTAGAAATTCATAATTGTCGATATGATGAGTCTTTGATGACCATATACGATTGTCATGTTTAATATTGGAGGGATGTACTAGTCATCCCATGGGATATTTCTTGGTCATGCAGCTACACGCACTGGGACTCTTTCAGCAGGGGGAGCTGAACCCATACGGCCCATGGGTGTGGTTAAATGGCAAGGTTACACATCCCAAGTAAGGGTTTTAAATGCATGGTAAACCCTCATTCCTTTTCCCAGCACTTATATATATATGGTTGTATGCATCATGGATGATTTTACTTGGTTGTTTAAATGGCATTACTTTATCCTTTTCCTGAGATATATGCTAGCGGTCATTCGCTAACCCATTTACCGGCAACTGTATACCCACGCTATGCAGGAACCAGCTGTTCAACTCATTATACATAGTGATTGACTCATGGACAACATTTGGATTAAAGTGGTGAGCTTCTATATTTTTGGAAGGCTCCATTTCATGATGTGGACTTTCTTAGACTTTTTGTTTTTGTTTTGGATATTGGTTTTCGCCATGGTTGGGGACATGTCCCAATCGGATATTTGTATTCTTTTGGATAGAGACTTTGTAGTACTTTTGGGGGTTGATATGGGTAGAATTGGTATTGGTGTCGGCCTTGGCATTTGAGTAAGATGAGAGGCTGGCATTATCACACATGATTTCTGACTGTTCTATCGTATTACATTTTTGAGTTTAACTATCATATTATGTTTTCATTTTCTCTTTGGTTTCACATGGTTGGATGGTTGGTTTGGTGCGGGTAGACTCAGTTTGGTCGGTCACGGTTGTGACCCTATCCTAGAGTCTTGATGAGAGCATTTACACAATCTTGTTATATGCTCGAAATTCATCTCATCAAAGGTTGTGAAAGGTGGTTGGGTTGGATTAAGGGGGTGTGCCCCTGTCCTGGTTAGATCTAGGATGCCCATTACGTCTAGGCCCTAGTTTGGGTTGTGATATATGCACAGTATCCAATGTATTTCATTTTGTCCTCATCTCATATACTAGTACATTCAAAGTAATGACCTCATACTCTTTTTTGCACTATAATATCTTATATCATAGGTTCGAATGCTTAGTTCCCCGACCGCGGTTAGACATACTAATGTTACTCAATAGCAGCAATGTCGAGTCCTCATCTATCGGGGACATAATGGTCTATTTCAGTTGTTTCAGTAGTTTAGTTCATTCATTTAGTCGGAGTTAGTTGGGGACTTTTCCCATCAACTCCTCAGTCAGTTAGAGGCTTTTATCCAGACAGCCAGTTAGACAATTAGTTTATTTTAATAGTTTTTATCAATTATTCAGACTTGATATTGAAATGTATTTTCAGTATTCAGACCTTATTGCCTTATCACTTGTTTCTTCCCATGTTAATTATTATTATTTTTTTATTACCTTAGGTTCATGGTCAACTAGGAGTCCACAAAGCCGTGTTGAGTAGAGTCTCTCTTAAGGGTGTAAAGCACTCCACACTCATAAGAGAGAGGATACGAGACATTTAGGAATATTTCACTTTCTTGAAATTCTCAGTCCTAGAATCTTCTCTAATCCTTGGTTGTTTGTCTTTCAGATCATGCCTCCTAGATCTGGAACACAAGGAAACTCTTCCATCCCATTTAGGGATAATGTTTAAGGGTACCTCCTATGTCTAGAGTATATCTTTGATCTCATGGACCTATTCCCGATTGTGCTGGAGTTCCTCCTACTCCTCTTACTACTTCTCAGGGTAATATGACGAATAGGAAGTTTCATCAGTCTATCAGTTACTTCTCAGGCTGAGTGGGGTGCGGCTAGTGCTTTGTCTACTGAGGCCACATGGGTTGGTCAGTTTATGAAGATGTGTTCTCATAATTTTATGGTAGTGAAGGTAGAGGAAGACCCAATGGGCTTCTTGGATGAATTAGAGAAGATATTTTGGGTTATGCAAGCTTCTGATGTGCAGGGAGTTAGCTTTATGGCTTATGGACTCAAAGATGTTTCTTATCAGTGGTATGAGGAGTGGGACAGAGATAAGGGTGATATGGAAGAGGAAGGGTTGTAGGAGGCCTTTTGTAATCCCTTCATGGATCATTTCTTTCCTCAATAGTTGAGGGAAGATAAGATGGAGGAGTTTGTAAAACTCAGGCAAAGAAGGATGTCTGTGAGGGAATATGCCTTGAAGTTTCATTAGTTGTCAAGGTATGCTCTTGATTTGGTGGCTAATATGAGGTACATAATGAGGATGTTCACATCCGGGTTGAAGAGAGATTTGATTTTGGAGAGCAAGATTGCTTTGTGGAAAGCTTTTTATCGATAGTTGTTTCTTTGACTAAGTTTACTCAGAAGAAGGTTAAGTTTTCTTGGTCAGATAATTGTGAGGGGAGTTTTGAGAAGTTATGGAATAGGTTGACTACGGCTATAATTTTGACTTTGTCGGAAGGCAATAATGGGTTTGTTGTTTACTGTGATGCATCTCGGGTAGGGCTTAGTTGTGTTTTGATGCAACATGGGAAGGTGATTGCCTATGCTTCCTGGAAGTTGAAGGTACAAGAGAGGAATTATCCTACCTATGATTTGGAGCTTGTGGCGATTGTGTTTTCTTTGAAAATATGGTGGTATTATCTGTAATGTGTTCACATGGATATATTTTTGGATCATAAGATTGGGGTATGCCGGTTAGATGATACCTCCATAGTCTCAGTATAGGGTCCAGTGTATTTGCAGTTCAGGTTTGCTTGACTAAGTGTCCAGCTTTCAAATATTTAGTTTGACAGTTATTAGTCTTTCAGATTTCAGATTATCTCAGTAACATAATAGATATACACTTAGTATTGCATTCGCAGATGTTACAGTTTTCATGCATTCATGCTCAATTTATCCATGCTATTTAGTTAGTCCTTATCTCATATGCACAGTACCCCATGCATTTTATCTTGTCCTCACTCATATATCAGTATATTCTAAGTGCTGACGGCATACTCTTCTTTGAGCTATGATGTTTTATATCATAGGTTCGAATGCTTAGTTCCCCGACCACATTAGACATCCCAGCATTACACAACAACTGTTGTGGTGAGTTCTCATCTATCGGGGACATGGTGCTCTATTTTAGTTATTTTAGTAGTTCAGTACATTCCGTCATTCAGAGTTAGTTGGGCACTTGTCCCATCAACTCCTCAGTCAATTGGAGACTTTTTAAACATCCAGACAGTCAGTTAGACAATTAGTTTGTTTCAATAGTTTTTATTAATTGTTCAGACTTGAGATTAAAATGTATTTTAGTATTCAGACCTTATGGCTTTATTTGTTGTTTCTGCACATGTTCATTAATATTATTTTATTCAGCGCTCGCAGCAGGTACCAACTCATGGGTTAGCTTGTGGTCACTTATGACCGTAAGCACCGTTGTTGCGACTAGGGGGTAGTATCGGGTCGTGACAACAGAAAATTGGTCGCTAGTTGTTACAGGTCACATCATGACTCATGACAACTAGGTACGAGTCGTTAACTAGATATGTAGTCTAGGCAGTGACTTAGGGCAACCTTCATTGGTTTGTCCACGAGTCACACCCTATGACTCGTGACCAACCTTATGGTTTACATGGTCCTAGTCGTACTCAGGACAGAAACATTGGATACTTCACTCGTTTGGTCACGACTTCCTACCTACAACTCATGACCATACCTTACGACTAGTGAGGTACCAATCGTGTCATCAACACAAACTTTGGCCAACTTATTGGTTTGCCTATGAATTGAGCCCATCAACTCATAATAAGACCTTGTAACTCGTTAGGTGAGTCGTAACCTCGACAGTGAGCTCAAAACTTAGAAATTTTAGAGGCAAAAAATTTGGGGTGTTACAACAAACTCATAAAATATCCTCTAGTGTTTGGATTGTACGTTCTTCCTGACCGTCCATTTGAGGATAAGAAGTTGTACTCTAACTCAATTGCGTTCCCAAACTCTTCTAAAAATGATATCCAAAAGTTTGCATAAAATTAAGCTCAACTATCAACTATAATGGAGATTAGGACTCCAAGTAGGCGACCTAATTCTTAATGAATAATTTGCATACTCTCCATCTGTGTAAGGGTCTTTACTGATAGAATATGTCAATTTGGTAAGTCTATCAACTATTACCCTTATGGAATCAAACTTTCAAAAGGAGCAAGGTAAACTACTAATAAAATCCATGTTGATCATGTCCTACTTCTAAGTCAGGAGCTCCATAAGCTGCGTACAATCTCCTGGATTTTGGTATTCTACTTAAACTTATTGATAATTTGGATATTCAACTAAAAATTCTGTAGTGTTCTTTATGTCACACCACCAATACACCCCTTTCAAATCATGATATATTTTAGTTTAACCAAGATAGATGGAATATCTTTAATGATGTGCCTATCTCATTATCCACTTTCTTAGCCCATCTACATTCAGTACAAACAATCTGTTTTGGCACTAAAGTACTTATTCTTATGTAATCTCAAATTCCTTTGTTATACCTTGTTGTATACACCCCTAAAGATGTAAATGAACAGAACCTGCATATTTCTTCTCTTTAACTTCAGCTGTTAAATAAGATTCTGCTGCATTTAGATCTATAGTTATCCTTGGCCTTTCTATGAACTGCCCATAAGAGCTCGCCATCACCTTACGACTTAATGCATCAGCTACTACATTTAATTTCCATGAATGATACAAATTATCAATTTCATAATATTTTAATAGATCAAGCCACCTCCGTTGCCTCATATTTAGGTCCTTCAGCTTAAATTTGTATGGTAAACTCTTATGGTTAGTATATATATCAACAAGAACCCCATACAAGTAGTAGCACAATATATTTAAATCAAATATAACCTCTTCTAGGTCAAGATCATGTGTTGGATAATTTTTCTCATTTGGTCGTAACTGTCTTGAGGCATAAGCTATTACTTTACCATGTTCCATCGATACACATCCTAAGCCAACTCCTGAAGCATCTTAATATGATGCATAGCCTTTCGTTTCTTCCGAAAGTACCAATATAAGTGTAAAAGTCAACTTATTCTTTAATTCTTGAAACTTCACTCACATGTGTCATTCCACTAAAACTTGGTTGCTTTGTGTGTTACCTTTGTTAAAGGTGCAGATATGGAAGAAAACCCCTCAATGAACCTTTGATAATAATCTTCCAAGCCCAGGAAACTACAAACCTCGATAGGCATTGTGGGTCTTGGACAATTCTTCCCGACTTCTATTTTATGAGAATCAACTCTTTTCCTTCATTTGATACAATAGACTCATGAATGCCACCGATTTTAGCCAAAACTCAAAATTGGAGAAATTTGTGTATAACTTACAATCACAAAGAATTCGTAACACCTACCACAAATGATTATCATGGTCTTCTTTTGATCTAGAATACACCAGAATATCATCTATAAAGACAATAACAAATACATCCAAGAATGGCTTATACACTCTATTCATCAAATCCATGAAAGTTGTTGGTGCATTAGTGAGCTCAAATGACATTACTAAGAACTCAAACTGACCATTTCGCATTTTATAAGCCGTTTTGGGTATATATTTTTCCTTCAGTCTCACTTGGTGATAACCTGACCTCAAGTCAATAATTGAGAAACACTTAGCACCTTATAACTGATAAAAAAAATCATCAATTCTATGAAGAGGATATTTGTTCTTAATTGTCACCTTATTTAGTTACCAATAATCAATGCACATTATCAATATTCCATCTTTCTTAAATACAAATAACGTGAGTGCACCCAAGGGGACATACTAGGTTTTATGAAACTCTTTTTAACAAGTCTTTTAATTTCTCCTTCAATTCACATAATTTTTCTATGGCTATTCAATATGGAGGAACAGAAATAGGTTAAGTACCTGGGATCACATCAATATTAAACTCTACATTTCGTTTTAGAGGCAGACCCCTTGCTCTTTCGTAAATAAGTCAAGATTTATTTACCACTAAAATGGATTAAAGAGTTGGTGACTCCGCTTCTATCTTTCACCCTCACTATATGACAAGTATACCCCTTGGACATCATATTCTTTTCCTTAAAATAAGAAATAAACTTACCCTTTGGTGCTCCAATACTACCCTCTATTCAAGGACTGCCTCCTTTGGAAAATGGTAATACACCCTCTTAGCTCGGCAATCCATTGTGGCATAACAAGAAGAACCAGTCTATACCCATTATAACATCAAAATCTACCATTATAGTTCAACAAGTTCCATTAAAGTATGAGAATCACAAACAGTTACTATATAATTACAATAAACTCTTCAATCTATAAAAGACTTACAAACTGGTTTAGACACTTCAAATGTCTTAAAAAGTGATTCTGGTATTTATTTGATCTTTCCACCAATTAATGGGGTGACATATGATAACGTAGAGTCTGTATTAATTAATACATATATAATATGTGAATAGATGACAATGTACATATAACCATATCAGGAGAAGGCTCTAAATTTTATCGACTCGCAAGAGCATATGTACAATTCTAAACATTTCTAGAACTAGTTTCGCCCTCACCACCTCCACCACCACTAGTATGCACCCACTGACCCTTACTAAAGGAAGGAACCGAGGATGATAATGCAACTAACAATCCAATAGGTCATGCCATATCACTCATTCTACTTTTTACGAAATCTCTCATTATGTTTCCCTGTGTGCAACACCAATAACAAGCATCTCGCCCAACCCTACATGCACTTATAGGATTCCCCCCACATTGTGATAAGAATCTAACCTAGAAATCCAAAAACCATCCCCTAAAAGAAACAACAATCACTAAAATCCAAACACAACAACACAATCTAAAGAGAAGAAGATGAGATGAAGTAGAGAACACTAACACACATTTAGATTTCACACTAAAAGGAAGAAGAATACATGAAAGTAAAAGGATAGTAATGAGACATAGATATTCAACAATAGATAACACCAAGGTATGCTTCAAATACCTAGACACAGACCACTAATGAAAACAATACCCTACTCTTAGGTACACACAAAGGGAGTCACCTTCTCCTAGCACCAACCTTTCTAGCCAAAGAGTCAACAAAAGTGAAATCCATACTAATGTTGAACTTAATTTCGGATTCCCCTCTTAAGGAGGAAGAACAATAGCTACAAAAGAGTATCTCATAATAATTTCATCAAATTCTAATGAAAAATAGAAGCTAAAGGGTCTATTTATGCTATTTCAAGACAATGACTAAAATGCCCTTAATGAGGGCTTTAAGAAAGGAACCTCTTGAGTGTTATTTTGTAGTGTAAGAATTCCATCATGACCTTAATGAGAGTAACCTATGGAGTGTAAGATCCGTCCCCCTTTGTTCACTTGGACAAGGTGTTGAAAAGGCTCCAAAAGGTCTTTAATCACTTGCACCATCCAAAACTTGAACCTTCTACAAGCCCTTGTACTCCTTGTGCTCTTTATGCTTGTATCATGCACTCCATCGTGAAAGGAATTTTCCTCAATTTCACACCTTGTAAAAACTAAAGAGAGGAACAACAAGCACACAATCCTCATGATAGGAGAGTTAGCATTAGTACCATAATTATATGAACACACCATAGGGTTACACTCTTGGAATATAGCCAATAATCCTTTGTTATAATCATCAAATATGTACTAAAAGTATCACAAAGGACATGAATAAGATATAAATCAAAGAAAGAAGAGTGCAACCCGAAATCATTCCCTTCCCACCCTAATAGTGTACTGGGATAAAATAGAAGAGATAGATGAGTATCTAACCCGAGGTTACTCATCCCTTTTACTAGAAAATCAAACCCACAATCATCGAAGGCATTACTCAAAACTTGGACACACACACGATCACTATGAACAAGAATAATATCATGGCCTTTATTACACAGGTTCAAAGGATAATATTCATTATTAAGATCAACAATACAAGCATCAACACTAACTTGAAAGTTTTCAATCATACCATTCACATATTTAAGTAGTGAACTACTTTTAGGAGTACATTGATTATTATACACAACAAGAGAACTACCAAGACAAGAAACATGTTCTTCTACATTAAGCAATTTCGAGACAACTTCACAAGAAGTCACATCACAATATTTTAAGTTCAAGGAAGGGTAGAGTATAGTAATGTCACCTTGTAGATCATATGAAGCGTGTTTTTAATCTTGTGTTGCATTTGGGAAGCCTCCACACTCCACATTACAATGGAATGGTTTAAGTTTTCTCTTTAGGCTCACTTCTTCATCACTTAGTCCAAAATTGGGAATTTCGACCAAGGTTTGGAGAGAACTTTCTTGGGATTCTCCTTGGGACTTCTAGGGTCTTGAACCTGCACATAAGAAGAGGAAATACTAGGAAAAATTCTAGTATTTGGGTTACTAAGCAATAAGGGTCCTTTGTGGGGAAAACCCACAATCAAGTGTTTTGTTCCCTTTTCATGTTCACAACCCGAAACCTACCTTTCCCTTTCCCTTTTTCCTTTTTTCTTAAACTCCTTGGATTTTTCATGGATTTCATTCACAATAGATGGTAGAAGAGGGACAAGAGTTAACTGTCGACCACCATGCTCAAGAGTGTATCTATTAGACCTTTCATCATACTTAGTAGATCTATCAAATTGATAAGGTCTTCCTAAAAATATATGACATGCTTTCATAGCGATTACATCATACAAAACCTTAACTAGATAGTTCACCACCTTGAATCTAATCACACATTGCCGATTGACCTTCAATTCACCAAAAGCCATTGAAACTTATACGGATTTGGGTGAGGGGTAGTGTGTAGTTTTAAGTAGTCAACCATGGTAACACTAGCAAGGTTAACAAAACTCCCACTATCTATAATCATGGAACATACACTTCATTTAATAAGACACTTGGTATGAAAAAGATTTTCTCTTTGATTTGAATTATCCAAGGCCTTACTAAAATGGTCTTTGTCACCACATAATTAGGAACATCACGTTCACCCTCACAAGGAAAGACATCTTATTCACTATTTTTCTCTTTAGTTTTAGATTCTACACACTCTCCATCTTGAGAGTTGTCATTATTCCCCTCGGTTTCCAACTCTACTTCTTCCCCAATATAGTACAACTTCCCCTTCTTTAGAATCACATTATGTTGGTTAGGGCACTAACTTGACCTATGACCCCAACCTTGACACTTAAAGTATTATAGTCCTTTAGAATGAGAAGTATAAGTAGGTTTACCTTCATTTCATGCAGGATTGAGTTGGACAGCCTTGGTCATGGTTTGTGGAGCTTGAGATGAAGAGAATTTGTCCTTGTTCCAACTAGAAGAAGATTGAATTAACTCTTTGTTCTTTGACAAACCCGAAGCTTGTTGGATTTTGAGTTTGTAGGCCAACTTCTCTTTGTTTTTTTTTCAATCTCCATAACCACTTAGAAGATACCATCAATGGTCTCAAACTATGAAGAGTCAAACAGGAAGATATGTCCTTGTTCATTCCAACCTTGAAGCGAATAACATCATGATGAACTTGTTCACCTCTATGGTCAAGCTTCAAAACAAGTTGTTGGAATTCATCATAATATGCCATGATACTCTTGTTTCCTTTCCTTAGATTATAAATCTTGGAAAGGAGTTCATGTCTATAATGCTCCAGTACATATCTCTGCCTCATTAGTCTCTTCAAAATCTCCCAAGGAGGTGGTTGGCCACCAATCAACACATCACCAAATCTCTTGGTGTAATCTCACCAAGTGGTTGCATATCCTTCAAAGTAAGCAATAGCATAGTAACTTTTTTTCTCTTCGAAAAGGTCATTCACTTGAAAAAGCTTTTCACAAGAATATTTCCAAGCTAAGTATACTTCCAAATCACTCTCACCTTTGAAAATTAGAATGCCAACCTTTATTGAATTGATGCCTACCTCTCGATTTCCTTATCTTCTTTCTTTCCCTCGATTTCTTCCATAATGCCCTCTTTGATCATGTATTTCCCTAATTTCTTCCTTAAAACAATATTCATCATTAGGAATATCATAACCTTCTTTCTCCCATCTACCATAGTCTTCAATAGAAAAGGGTTGGTTTTGGTTTTTGGGATCTTTGGGGAGGTGGATATGGTCTTTGGTTATTTAGTACTTGGACTTGAGGGATTGTTCTTTGTGGAGGATGAGGTATTTATTCAAAGGGATTTTGCATTTGAAGATTTGGATTTGGTGGTGGAGTTTGGATTTCGAGTCCTTCTTATTGGACTTGGCGCATTTAGGGATGTAGGGGTCTTGGTAAGTTTCGGTTTGGAGGAGTTTGGGATGAGTTTTGTGGAGGTTATGGAGGATATAGCATTTGGTGGAGGGTTTCGGGTGTCATGGTCATGGAGAAGTTGTTGGCTTGAACACTTGAAGACACATAGTAGGGATAAGGAGTAGAAGGTCGTGAGTTCCTCCTACTTTTAACACAATCAAGACTTATACTAATGGTGGACACCTCACCTTTCAATGATCCCTATTCTCCCTTAATGGATCCAACATCACCCTTCAAGGATCCTACATCACCTTTCAACTCACCCAAGTATGTACCCACCCTTTCCAAATCACAAGATATGGCCCCAAGTTGATCCATCATGATCCCACTAACATCATTACCAAATGGTTTAGCACTTGAACCCTTGGGTTCCATGATCAATGAAACTATCAAACACAAGAAAAAAACCCTATAAAAAGAACAAACAATATAGTTCAAATAGCCTCACTAACTCTCTCACTTGATTCTTACCTCACACTTTGTTTCACTAGTGTTGATTCTTTGGCACGTACTTGGCAAGTGAATGAGGGATGATTCTACTTTAGCTCAGAATCGATTTTTGTTTGATATGACTCAAATAAAAATATGTATGAACTTGAACCAACAAGTTACTATGAATTATAAACAAAAAAAGCACACAAAAAGAGAAGACTTGAACAAAAGGACTCAAGACTAATTATCAATCTAGTAGGTACTTACTAGTTTGCTAATTAGTGATAGAAGTAACACACGAGAAACTAGAATCAAAAATTAGAACCTAAGAAAACTACTTAGGGACTTGATTAGGTAGTTAAGCTAGTGATGACATGGATGAATTGATTGGACATAATTTTCAAAATTTTCAATTCCAAAATTTTTCAAGTCTCTGCCTAGACACCTTAGGTAAAAGGAGAATGATGCTTTAAGGGGGAAAACAACAAGTTTGGAGCCTTTTTAAAGTTACAATTTGAATTTAAAAGGATTGGTCCCCCTCGTGTACTTGGATTTGTACTTGATTATTCCTTTTATTTCTTTCTTCTTTGGATGAATATGAGTATGACATGGAATATTCTCTTACAAACACCACGTACACTCTCTTTCATTCTTTTTCAAGATTAAACAAGATCTTTCAATATTCTTATTCACCAAGATTTGAAGAGATGGAAGAACAAGATGAATATTTCAAGAGTTGATCAATTTGACCAACAAGGAAATGAACCCTAATTTCAATTTGTCATTTGGATCTAGGTTACTTAGGCCAAGGCAAGATCAAATAGCAATAAACCAACCATAAATCACATTATAATCACAAAACCTCAATGGATCTAGCCCTTCAAAGCTTCAAAATGCCATAGTCATGGAGGTTCTAGCTTAAAATCAACCAAACCTTGTTCCAAATGTAGATCTAGACTCCCTAGGTGCTGAGAACAAGGATATAACACTTGAAACCAACAAAACACATAAAAACATGTAGATATAAATAACAACTTTTGGATCTACAACAAACAAAATGAGATCTATCTTTTCTTGTGATTTTTCTTTGGATTTGACTCTTTTTTGTTGAGATTTTCTTAATAAGGACACTAAAACAAAGAATTAGAGTTGTTGGAACCACCCTAACCAAGTCTCTTGATACCATATGATAAGAATCTAACCTAGAAATACAAAAACCATCCACTAAAAGGAACAACGATCACTAAAATTCAAGCACAACAACACAATCAAAAGAGAAGAATATGAGATGAAGTAGAGAACATTTACACACATTCGAATTTCACACTAAAAGGAAGAAGAATACATGAAAGTAAAAGGATAGTAATGAGACATATATGTTCAACAATATATATCACCAAGGCATGTTTCAAACACCTAGACACACACCACCAGTGAAGATAACACCCCACTCTTAGGTAGACACAAAGGAAGTCACCTTCCCCAAGCACCAACCTTTACCAATGAGTCAATAAAGTGAAATCCACACTAATGTTGGACCTAATTTCGGGTTCACCTATTAAGGTGGAAGAACAATAGCTACAAAAGAGTATCTCTCAATAATTTCATCAAAGTCTAATAAAAAATAGAAGCTAAAGGGTCTATTTACACTATTACAAGACAATGACTAAAATTCCCTTAATGAGGGATTTAAGAAAGGTGCCTATTGAGTGTTATTTTGTAGTGAAAAAATTCCATCATTCCCTTAATGAGAGGCACATATGGAGTATAAGATCCCTCCTCCTTTCTTCACTTGGACAAGGCTTTAAAAAGGCTCCAAAAGGTCTTTAATCACTTGCACCATCCGAAACTTGAACCTTCTACAAGTCCTTGTACTCCTTGTGGTCTTTATACTTGTATAACATTATTTACTAAGTAGTCTAGGAGGTATTGATTGGCTTGTACTTCTTTTCACTTGATACCCTACTACTTGTGAACCTTGACTCTTACTTCTTTACTCGAATCAATTTTCTCTAAACCTTTGGAATCAAGGTAGAGTAGTTGTTGTAGGGTAGGAAGATGATGGTCTAAGCGGTCTATTGGATAATTGAAGCTTGACTCAATTTGAGATGGCAAAAATTAACCCAGAGGTCTAGCCCTCTTGGATTGACTTTTTACTTGCTCTTGTGTTCTTTGCCTTTGATCCTCAATTTTTTGTGCAAAAGCTTGTATTCTTGCTATATCCATGTCTTTTTGAAAGGTAGAAATAATAAAATCTCTAACCCAATATGGGCCAATCTATCCACATCTTGATGAACTTTATTCTCTATAGTAGCTACTACATTAGGAGCATACCTAGCTAAAAAATTAAATTGGAGATTGTACTCTCTCATGCTTATACTCCATTGGTGAAGATTTAAGAACGAATCTACACAGGCCTCCGAAATCTTTAATGGAAGATAATTATCAAGAAATGTTCTTTTAAATTTTCCCAACTAGATAAAGGTGCACCTATACCACTAGATTTTTTCCAAGCTTCATACCACAATATAGGTGTCCCCTTTAATCAATATACTGCTAGCTGAACTAAATCTTTACCAGATATATTCATAACATCCATAAACCTTTTAATTTGGTCAATGAAGCCTTTTGTATTTTCATTAGGATCAAACTCAGTGAATGAGAAAGGGTCCACTTTAAGGAAATCCTGTGTCCATAGGATAGCTGCTCTATCCACACCACTAGTACCTATAGTTGTACCAACTTATCCTTGACCTTGTATAACAACTATATGAGTCAATAATTGTGTTGTATTCCTTAAATCTTACTTAGTGGAATTAATAGGTGATTCTGGGGGTACTTTTTTTCTTCTTAGATCTTATGAAGATGGAGAGGTAGAAGTAGGGGTGGGCATGGTACGGTACGGTACGGTATTTTAAACTTTGGTACAGTAATGTTGGTTTTCGGTATCTAAAAGAAAAATACCATTAACATACCAAATTAGTTTGGTATGGTTCGGTAATTTAATTTGGTATGGTTCGGTATTTTTAAATTTGGTTTCGGTATTTTACGGTATGGTAATTCGATAACCATACTTTATTTGATTTCTAATTACATATATTCATATAAAAAATTATAACTTTAAATTTTAAAAACGTCTCAATCATGTTAGGCTAAAAACTATATTTGTTAATCAATTACACAAAAATAACATTTCAATCAGGATTGAATAGTCTGAGATGCAAATTTTGAACAACAATTCCTAAACTTAAGCATAGTACTCCTAAATAATAAGTTTCTCAAAAATTTATTTCTAAATAAAAGCTACTTTTGTGTTCAATGGGCTAATGGATGATAATAAATATATTTAATAATCTTAAATATAATATATATATGGGTTTTATATGTTATTAAAAACTTCGGTGCGGTATATGGTATTTTGGTATTTATTGCATAAATACCAAATACCGTACAAAATACCAAAATAATTTAAAATTCCTACCAAATACCATAATAAATACCATAACATCCACACCGTGGTATAAAAAATTTTGGTTTCGGTCTGGTATTCGGTATATACCATACCATGCCCACCCCTAGGTAGAAGAAGTCCATGATGAAAACTTATCTTGAGCCTTACTTTGATTAGCTCGTATAGGTGGTTATTTGCTTCTCCCTTCTATGGTAGCCACATCTACCTGCTTACTTTATTATTACTCCTTCTTATAACCAACATCTTTACTGTATTGAGAAAAAATATTAAAGGTCAAATACATATCAATCTATATTGTTGGTTCTGTCGCATGATCTAAGAAGTAAAGAAAAAGAAACAACTCCTACATGCCCTATCTCCTTCTATTTAGAGATGTGGTACACAACATACCCATAAGCAAGAATATACATAAACATGGCTTTGTATACTGCCTAGGATGACTTTCTCTGCTACCACTTTTTTCATACATTAATTCTCATTGGGGCGGATAGGAACCTGTAGCCATAAAGGCTTATGAGCACCAACCCATAACCTTGTACTTCTCATTCATGTAACTATGATAATCAAAGGTTCTTCCAAGTATGGATATGATGCATCATTAAAAATCAAACCACCTAGGAAAGCCCAAAACTAAATGTGCAAGATTTGGTTGTTGAAGCCATAACATCAAAAAAATAAGATGCTACTATGCGTAACTTTACATTGGTCTACAAAGCCTCTAAAAGATACATGGACTTAGTTAAGGTCGGGATAAAAACTCACCTCACTATTAACTATTATACAATACCAAAACATATAAAACATACTCCAAAAATCTCAAATTAACCTGGAACTCACCAATAGCCACTGGATGTCCTGTTCTCTTACTAGGAGGTCTAATAGCTAGGGAACATGTACTTGTGATATGAAACATAGTTTCCCTCATGAGGGATATTAGTATAAAATAATGTATCGAGTATGTAGGGCATAAAGTGACCATAGGTAAGAGAAGAGCTCAATGAAATTAGATATCAATATATAACTATCTAGATAAGGATAAAGATCACATTTGCTTGTATTTGTGAAATCATGTACGTTACATTCTCTTTATTCATCTTTGCTTTATAAAATTATGAAGTATGATACAAATAACTAGTTGATCAATGGTAAACGAGAAAGACCCATGCTAGGTATTTTAACCCCTAGGATATGGTCCTCATAAATACACAAATTGGGATTAACCCATTCTAAAATTTCCTTTCACCCCAGGGAAACCACCCATATTATTAGGATTAACCCATGTAAAGTATTCTTTCCACCCTTTGGATACCACCCAAGAATGTATCGATTCACTTTAGATCATTTTTTTTATCTTTAAAGTTGTTATTTTTTTGGTCATGGCATTATTGCATTTGGAACTTTGGACTAGTAGAAAAAGATAAACAAATATGCATTTGATGTAGTAACAATGAGGTAGGAAGTAACAATAATAGAAATATAACACTTAGGAGCTTAAATAACATAATGGACCATGTATGACTAAGAGAAGAACTCATAAAACTTATTGCTGATAATACCTTCATCATACTAGTACTTGGAAGAGTAAATGTGTATATCTAGTCACAAACACATTTTGAGGAATTTCAATACCCTATGGAGTTGGGATAAGTCAATTATCCACCTTGGAGGTTGTACAATGCCATTATGTATCATTTGAAAGAAAGAATATTTAGGAAGCTTATTTTGTAACACAAAAGTTAGATTCATTACAAAGAGTATAAGATCTTAAAACCTTACATACCTTATTGTACAACTCTGATAGCACCCTATATTAATGTCCTTAACTTTAGAATATTAATCTATAATATAGTAAATAGTAAAACTAGTATTATTAGCTAATCAACACATTCAACATTTAACATCACCAAAATAGTAGCCAAGTAGTAACCCATAATTACTTAATACAAGGGTATTTTTTCAACCCTTTCTTCTCTAATTACATTCAATATAATACAAATTATTATAAGGTCCCCCTAAAACATTTTGGTTTCATTGCACCCTCAAAATAGTATATCAAGTAGAGTGGGCTATAAGCTTGCACGATATCTAGTTCGGTGGTGTATCACTATACCATCCTTTTATATTTCAATAAAAACTATTCAT
Source organism: Capsicum annuum (assembly GCF_002878395.1). Taxonomy (NCBI): domain Eukaryota; kingdom Viridiplantae; phylum Streptophyta; class Magnoliopsida; order Solanales; family Solanaceae; genus Capsicum; species Capsicum annuum. The sequence goes on along the minus strand of NC_061122.1, from coordinate 183,060,035 downwards.
ACCTTTACCCAACATTAACCAAGTAGTCACCAACATATGCACCTTAAGGAAATTCCAAAACAGTCCCCAAATATCCTTTACTATAGCAGCCAAATATTGAATGCACAGTCTTTTGAGTTTTTTAACAAAAATATATACCCAATCCTCTAGCAAAACATGTATATGGAAGATGGAAAAAATGGGCAGTAGCCATACCATAATTTTTGTGATAGTATATTCTTTTAATGTGTATATCTTGAATATCTTAATTTCTTCACACATAAATCAAAAGAGAAGAGAAAAATCTCTTAACAACCATATACAATGGGACTGTTAAACTTATAGAGGGTTGTCCTATAGTTTAATCTAAAGAACATAATTACCATAGTTCTTTTAAGATAAGATCCTAATTTATTCGCTTACCTTTAGCTTGGAAGGTAGGTAAATCCCAAGAATCCTTGTAAAAATATAGGGTTGTTGTATAGCTAAGAGAGAGAAAGATAGAAAACCCTAGAAAACTATTTTTTTGTCTAAGTTTAAATGGGTCAAATAATCTTGTTTTAATCCCTTTAAAGGGAGCCACTCTTGGCTAACTTTCTTGGCTATTTTTGGGCCATAATTTGTCAAGTAGGTGATGCACTTGTCCATTATACTTGGGCCTTTGTTGTGATGACCTCTAGGTCATTCTATATTTCTACTTATTTTTACATTTAGATCTTTCCTTTAGCTTCCCTGAGTCATTTATGAATTGCTAGAGCTGTTAGTTTGGTATGAAGCAGTTCATTAGGTTTTTAGAGCCAATTTCCTATGATGAAGTCTTTTTGGTTAAAATTGACTACTAATCAAAAACTTTAGTTGAATGACCTCGTATGCCAATTTTGACTATTCAACCAACTCCCAGACATCGATTTTAGGCAAGGAGGACCCTTGGTATATGTCCTAAGGCTCCCAAACTCATTTTGGGATAATGACCAAAGGTTAAGAAAAATGGCACATATATGTGGGACTTTTTTTGTTAAAGCGACTTTGGATGGAATTTTTGACTATGCTATTGAGTCCAGAATGCTAAATTTGATGGGATAGAAAAATGTATGCCTTAAGGTGAGATATGGTTAAATGAATAAAAATATGTGATAAATATTTTTAATTGGGCTCTAAAAGAGGGTTGTGTAACTGAGTTATAAAAGTGGAGATTAGAGTGAGCAATACTAGAAATCATGCTAGATGGTGCAAGGGTTGTTTTGGCTTCAGGGTTTGCTTCCTTTTGCTTATGACCAGGTGGTTTGTGTCCACCTTATTGTTATTATTATGATTGGAGGGTTTGAGTCCCCCAAATCACATTTTATGATCAGGTGTTTAAACACCTAAGTATATATTGGAGGGTTCGAGTCCCCATGCATATATATGAGATTATTCTCTAGTTTGTGTAGATTCATGCACTGAGGCTAGACTAAGGGGTGAGAAATAAGCCCATATAGCCCGTGGGTACTATTATATGATGACTGAGCTACATAATCCAAGTTAAATATTTAAAGTGCATGTTAAGCCTCCTTTCCTATCTTATTATGTGATATATATATATATATATGTTATATATATGTATGTATGTATATGTATATGTATTTGATTATGTGCATTGGACTTTGAATGATTTAAAACTGTTGATCATGGAATTATTAAAATTGAACATCTATCTATAAATACTCTAATCTGAAAAGCCTCTACTATCTGAATAAGGAGTTGATAAGATAAGTCCCCAACTAGCTCCAACTACTGAAATAAGCTGAGTACTAAAATACTATAATAATAAATCTGTCCCCAAATAATAAGGACTCACCACTAGTCTGTTGCTGATGGATCTAGCTGCTAAGTATGATTGGGAGCCTGTGCATTTGAACCTATGAATAATATATCATAGCACAAAGAAAGGTATGCATCAGTACTTTGAATTTACTGGTATGCTAAGTAAGGTACGCTGAGATGCATGGGTTCATATGTATGAACAATATTGACTGAATAACATGATTATAACTGAATGAGAGTACATGCATGAAATACATAAATTATAACTGAGGTCATAATGACACTGGATACTGCATTCAAAATAATTGGTTTACTGATATGTGAGCTTACTGATATTGTATTACTGTTAACTGAGCGACTGTATCTAACAGTCCTGATTCTGTGGAACTATTATGAGTTTTGTACTAAACTGATTGACTATGTCTGACAGTCCTAATTTCTCTAGAACTAAACTGAGTTCTATTCTGAAGACTGGAACTGAGACTATGGGAGGCAATCATCTAACCAAAATGCCCCTTTCTGAATAGACTGGGGTCCAGCCCGTATCTCAGTTAGAAGGGTGTTAGTACCGTTCCACAAGTAAGGACAACTATAAGTTAACCCTCTTGACAGGAAGCTATTTCGTCAACTCTCGCTGGTAGGAAAACTCGTATGAGATGTATCAACCCTAGTCTTGGAGAAAGATATCTCAACCTACACTGGCTATATAGTTCTGTAATGCAGGGACTACTATTAAGGGTCAAAACCTTTGCTGGTAGGAATGACCCCATCGCTGGGTTCGCTCGGTGCTAAGTCCTACTCCCAACTGAATAGATATTAAACTGATTTTGAAACTATACTAGGCTGGACTGAACTATTACTAATTGTACTATCTAACTAAATTAAACTGAGTTCACTGAGTTTCTTTAATTGATGTAGTACTATCAAGTTCTGTTAACTCATGGAATACTATAGAGTTCTATTTACTAGCTGGATTTACTAAGGTCTGAACTGAATATTGAACTGTAACTATGACTGATTACTGAGGCTACTATTTGTGAAACTATTGAGACTATTCTATAAATACCATAACTCTAGGTAAGCAGCTAAGATTTTGGATATTGGATACCCCCAGGACTCGATAGCATGAAAAATAAATCATAGCATAAACTTAAAAGCCATAACCATATGCACTTGATCATAACTCATTCATAGAGACATTCCATCAAACACTTGCATGATATAACTTGTACATAAGCTAATATAACATGATTGTTTTCCCATTTTTCTTTCATTACATGAGCAATTTATCAAATACTTGGAGAATATAATCCATTCACATGACACTAACCATATATAGGCACCATAATTCAAATTTCCATTTACAATTTTGAAAGTTTAGCATGGATTTACATGATCTATACACATATCAAATAACTCCACATGAAAATTCTAACAAAACATGAATTAGAAACCCAATTAATCATTAAAATTATGAATATAATCAAACCCAATATGAAATTCTTGTAATCAATACACTTGAGGTTTAGTAAATAGATTCTTAAACTCCAAGGGTAGAAGGGACCCTTAAATGAACACTTGACATACCTTAACAGTTAAATTTTGAAAGACTGATGGTAAGTTCTTGAGCCTTGAATTGAATTTAAAATCTCCTAGGGTTTGTTCTTGAGAGAAACTTGTGAAGAATGAATAGTTTTTGCTCTTAGAAGGGTTTAATTTCATGTTTTATGGCTGATAGACGTGGGAAAAAGACCCAATAAACCCTGAGGACGCAGCTTTTTAATGAATAAAAATTGACCTAGTGATGCGCAGACCAATGAGTCGCGTCATTGGCAATGACATACCGTGTCATTGGGATTGACATGATGGACAATGCACCGCATTGAGTCCGTGTTGGTTCACTGGAATTTGCATAGGGACTTGGAGGAAAATATTCATCGACGCGATGGGTGACACGGTGCATCGAGATCGCATAAGTCCACTAATTTAAGATTTTAAATATGATCTAAATGAAGTCTAAAAAATCCAAAAAATTATTTAAGAAGACCCACTGACATTCCCGATCATGATTCAACCTTAAAATTATTACTTTAAGGTCATGAGAGTATGAAATAGTGTCGCCAACCTACGAAGGCTAAAATAACTCTAAGTCTGAATACTTAGCTAAAATTTTCTAAGTATGGGACCCCTTAAAAAGCTTTAAAGGTCTGATTTAAGCTTAGGATTTTGCGAGGTCTTGCAACAATGTGGATGAAGCTTATCCTACCTAAGGAGCCCAGACCTAGTCGAGGGTTGGTGTTTCTGATTGTCCTGATGGAGCTCTGCCAATTCCCCTTATCCCTCCTCAGGTACCTCGAGATGATGTGTCTAATGATGAGTTTTGTCCATCAAGTCATTTACTTACCAAGTAGGTGGCCTCTCATACTGAGCGAGTTCCTTTTGTTGCTCCATTCTTTGAGGCCACTAGAGTTGGCCAATTTATGAGATTAAGTCCTCCTACTTTCACTGGTTCTTAAGTTGAGGAAAATTCTCAAAATTTCATTGATAAGATGAAAATTATCTTTTGTATGATGCATGCTATTTATATGGAGGGTGTTGAGTTTGTAGCTTATCAGTTGAAGGATATAGTATGCCAATGGCATGAGGAGTGGGACTAGTCTAGGAGTGATGATATTGCGTCTCCTTTATGGGATAATTTTTCTAGTGTTTTTTTGTACCATTTCTTTCCTCAAGAGTTGAAAGAGGTAAAAATAGATGATTTTGTAAACCCAAAACAAGGTAAGATATTAGTTAAAGAGTATGACTTGAAGTTCCATCAGTTATCTCGATCTATTCCAGAGTTGGTTTCTAGTATGAGGGATAGAATAAGGAAGCTTACTTCTGGTTGTCTTATGAGTTAACCTTGGAAAGTATGGCTACCCTGTTGAACAAGGATATGGACATCTCTAGACTTGTGGTGCATATAAAGTTAGTGGAAGAAGAGAAGAAAATACAAGCAGAGTTGATAGAAAAGTAGAGTAAAAAGTTTTGCTTTTTAGATTAGGATGGAGATAAGAAGCAAAGTGGTAAATATGCTGAGAAGTAGTCTAAGAAAAAGTGGGGTAATTCTAGTTCCTACTCTAAGGCTCATGATCCTTATTTAAACTCATCAAGTTGGCGTTGTTCCTAATATGATACTATGTTTAGAGCACCAGAAGCCTAGTTACAAAATAGTAAAGCTCAGTCAGCTCTATCATATCCTTCTTCTAGATTTTATGGTCAGGTGCACCATGGTTTTTGCAAAGAGAGGATGAACAGGATCTTCAAATATGGCCAGATTTGTCACTTGCATAGGGATTGTCCTTCTAAGGTTGCATCTAGGGCAAATAAGATACTTGTTGCTAGTTTACTCGCTCTTGCTCTTAAGGTTGCTACTTTTTTCTTTGGCTCTGGCGTGGGCCAGAATAGTTTTTATGTTTTTGCCACTTACTAGGATTCTGAAGCTTCTCCTGATGTTGTTACTGGTATGATCCAACTCTTTTCTCATGATGTATATTTTCTACTTGATCCTGCATCTACTCTCTCTAATATGACCCCTTATATGACTATTCATTTTGGTTATGATCCTGAGCGTATTTTGGATTCTTTTTTTATGTCCACCATGATAGGTGATTACATTATGGCTAGAAGGGTCTATGGGGTTTATGTGGTGTCGGTCTATGGTAGAGAGACCTTGGTGGATCAAATAAAGTTAGGCATATTAGACATTGATGTGATTTTTGGGATGGATTGGTTACATTCATGCTATGTGTCTCTTGATTGCCGGACCTAAAGGGTCAGTTTCTATTTACCAAATGATTCATAATTGAATAGGAAGATGGTTACCTAGTGCCTAAGGGAAGGTTCATCTCATTTATTAGAGCCTAAAAATTTATTTCTAAAGGGTTCCTCTATCACTTAGTGCATATTAGGGATTCTAGAGCCGAAGGTCCTTTTTTTAGACTGTCCCTTTGGTCTACAAATTTCTCAAGGTGTTCCTTAATAATCTTCCTAGTATTTCTATCGATAGGGAAATTGATATTTAGAATGATCTTCTTTTGGACACTCATCCTATTTTTATCCCTCCTTATAGAATGGCTCCAATTAAGTTAAATAAACTTAAAGAACAGTTGAAAGATCTTTTTAACAAGGGTTTTATCTCCCCTAGTGTTTCTTCATAGGGTGCTTCTGATCTCTTTATACGTAAAAAGGATGGTTCCCTTCAGATGTGTATTGATTACCACTGATTGAATAAAGTAACCATCAAGAATAAGTATCCACTTCCAAGGATTGATGATCTCTTTGATCAGCTTCAGGGTGCAAAGTTCTTTTCCAAGAATGATCTTTGATCTAGGTACCATCAGTTGAAGATTAGGGAGGTGGATATCCCTAAGACTACTTTCTAAACTCGGTATGGTCATTTTGTGTTTGATGTCCTTTGGTTTGACCAATGCCTCAACCGTATTTATGGATCTTATGAATAGTGTTTTCTATTAGTTTGTGGATTTTTTGTTATTGTCTTTATTGATAATATTTTGGTGTATTCCAAGAGTGAAGAAGATCATATAGATCACCTTTGCCTTGTGTTGCAGACCCTAAAGAATTAACAGTTGTATGCTAAATTCTCTAAGTTTGAGTTCTGGTTGAATATTGTGACTTATCTAGGTAATGTTATTTCTAGTGAAGGGATCATTGTGGATCCACATAAGGGTGCGGCGGTTAAGAAGTGGCCTAGGCCCATGACTCCATCTAATATTTGGAGCTTTTTGGGTTTAGTCGATTACTATAAAAGATTTGTAAAGAGCTTCTCTTCCATTGCAACCCCATTGACTAAGTTGACTCAGAAGAAGGTGAAATTCTTATGGTCTGACGCTTGTGAGGGTAGTTTCAAGAAACTGAAGGAAAGTTTACTTTGAATCCAGTCTTGATTCTTCCTGAAGAAACTGATGGTTATATGGTCTATTATGATGCATCTCGTATAGTATTGGGCTGTGTGTTGATACAGCATGGCAAGGTGGTTGCTTATGCATCTAGACAGTTAAAGGATTATAAAAATAATTATCCTATATATGACTTGAAATTTTTAGGTATAGTGTTTGCATTAAAGATCTGGCGACATTATTTATATAGGGTGTATGTTGATATTTATTCTAATTATATGATCCTGCAATATATTTTCCCTTAAAAGGAGTTAAATCTCAGCCAAAAAAGATATCTTGAGTTGCTAAAGGATTATGACATAAGTTTTCACTATCATCCAGGTAAAGCTAACATGGTTGGTAATACTCATAGCAGGTTGTCTATGGGAAGCTTATATTATGTGGATGAGGAAAAGTGGATTTAGTGAAGCATATTCACCTTTTGGATAACCTTAGAGTTTCTATCTTGGATTTCGAGGATGGGAGTGTGATTGTTCAAGTGGTGGCAAGGTCATCTCTTGGTGCTAAAGTAAAGGAGAAGCAAGTGTTGGATCCTATTATGATGCAAATTAAGAATGATGTAGGTGAGCAGAAGGTAATGATTGTAGAGATTGGTGGTGATAGTATCTTAAGTTACCAAGGTAGATTATATGTTTCCAACGTTGATGGGTTGTGAGGTAGAATTTTGGCTGAAGCTCATAAGTCACGTTATACTATTCATCATAGTTTGATAAAGATGTACCATGATCTTAAGGAGATTTTTTGGTGGAATAAGATAGAGCGAGATGTGGCCAAGTTTGTGTCTAAGTGCATAGTGTGTCAACAAGTGAAGGTAGAGCACTTGAGACCTGGTAGGTTGACTCAAGAGATTGAGCTGCTGTTATGGAAATAAGAGATAATTAATATGGATTTTGTTATCGGTCTTCTATGGTGTCGCTAACAATTTGATTCAATTTAGGTCATCATGGATAGGATGACTAATTCTACTTACTTCTTGCCAGTAAGGATTAATTTATCTTCCAAGGATTATGCTAAGTTGTTCATCGAGGAGATTATAAAGTTGCATGGTACTTCAGTCTCCATCTTATTTGATTGGGGCACTCAGTTCTTATCTTACTTTTAGAAGTCTTTTCAACAAGGTTTGGGGACTGAAGTAACCTTTAGTACTTCTCTCCATCGTCAGATGAATGGGCAAGCATAAAGGACAATTCAGGTGTTGAATATATTCTTTGGGCTTGTGTGTTTGATTTTGGTGGTAGTTAGGTTGACCACTTTCCTTTTGTAGAATTCACTTACAATAATAGTTATCACATAGGCATTGGTATAGTTCCGTTTAAGGTCTTATATGGTAGGAGGTGTCGATCTCTAATTGGGTGGTTTAAGGTTGGTGAAAATAAGTTGTTTGGTCCTAATTTGGTTCACCAAGCCATAGAAAAGATGAAGGTGATTCGGAACATACTTAAGGCCGCCTAAAGTCGCCAAAAGTCCTATGTAGATGTAAGGTAAAGTGAGTTAGAGTTTAGTGTTGGTGATTGGGTATTTTTGAAGGTGTACCCCATGAAGGGAGTAATGCGATTTAGTATGAAGAGAAAGCTTAGTCCCCATTATATTGGTCCATACCTGATTTTGAAGAGGGTTGGTAATGTCTTATATGAATTGGAGTTACCCTTTAGTTTGAGCTCCATTCATCCAGTGTTTTATGTGTAATGTTGAGAAAATGCGTTGATGATCCTTTGATGGTTGTTCCTTTGAAAGAGGTGGATATCTCAGATTTTTTGTCTTATAAGGATGTCCAGGTTGAGATTTTGGATTGGCATTTCCGTCGGTTGCGGACCAAGGATGTGGCATTGTTAAAGGTTCTTTGGAGGAACCAAAAGACCGAGGAAGCTATGTGGGAAGCCGAGGAGGATATGAAGTCCAAGTATCTGTTCTTGTTTCCTGTTTCAGATAATTATGTTTGAGGTATGTGTATTCCTTGACATCTTTGTTTTCCGACTTTGTTAAAGAAAATGGTGATTTCCTTGGCATCTTTGTTTTCTGTCTTTCATAAAGGTGCGAGTAGGGGTAGGAGAATTCAAATCATGCAAATAAATACCTTATCCTATCATTCGAGGATAAAGTATCCTAAGGGGGAGTTTGTAATGCCCTAGGTTTTTGACCCTTAAAAGTTTTCTAAGTTTTAAGCCTTTTTCCCTGTCAACGACTCATCTAACGAGTCATAATATGTCTTGATGGGCCTGGTGACCCTAGTCGTAAGGTGTCTAATGAATAGTGTTTGAGTTACTACCTTGGATACTACTTGGGGAGACAAGTCATTGGATTGAATCGTAACCAAATCAAAATTTTATGTCTAAGTTCTTCTCTGTGTATGAGTGGTTAACTAATAGTCGTAAGGAATTTTTGTAAGTCGTTGGGTGTAAATCATAGGGTGTCCATTGTTTACCCAATTGGGTTCTGTGTTGATTAAGAATGGACCCTACTAGTCGAATGGTCCCAATACGAGTCTTGTGGTTGAGTCATAGGGTCGACAAATTTTGGTTGTCTTGGAGACTGCTTTGGTTATGACTTAGGGTAAAGAGTCATATTGAGACCATACGAGTCATATAGTGACTCATAGCATGGATAACCAAAATTCTGCTTTTACTTTAAGGATATCTTGGACAATTTCCCTCTCCAATTAAAACTCCACGTCCATAAAGCACTTAAAGGGGTTACATTTCATCCATAATGTACTCAAACTCTTTGAAAAGATCTTTCAAATTTTCTTAAGCAAGTCAAGCTAGGGTTTTATCAGGTTCGTCATCTAAGGTCGTAAGGGTTGATTTATCTCAAAATTTCTTGGTGTTTAAGGAATATTACTCTTCCCTCATTGTTAATTTATAAAAGCATGTGAGTTAAAGTTTTGTTCATGAGATATTGATGTTGGTTTTGAAACAAGGGTTTAGGTTCTTGAATGTTTATTATTGAACAATATTTTCCCATGGTTTATTATTGAATATTCATGCTTAAAAAATGGTTTTAAACTTGGGGTGCATGGGTATGGAGAATGAACTAGGGAATTGCAATTTTCCCCAAACTTGTGACTTTTGAAGTTGTTATAACCCCAACCCAGTATTGTGAAATTAGTGTGTAATTATGAGAAATGTGGGAATTGAACTATTCTCGAACTATTGCATTATAATGTTGAATTGAACCTTATGGTGTTGTGTAATTCTCCAAGCTAATATAAAATTGAACCAAGGGGGTTGTGAATTTCCACAAGTGATGTAATAGTTTTGGCATGTTGTTGTTACCTTGCAAGTGTAGTTGGTATGAAAATACAAACAATGTATGCCTTAATGTGAGATATGGTTCAATGAATGGGAATGTGTGATAAATGTTTTTAATTTGGCTTTAAAAGATAGATATGTAGCTGAGTAGTGAAAGTGGAGGCCCGAGTGAGTGACACTGGAAACTACGCTAGCTGATACGAGGGTCGTTATAACTTGAGGGTTTGAGTCCCCTATCTTGTGATCAGGTGGTTCGATTCCATCTTATTGTTATTATTATGATTGGATGATTCGAGTCCCATATATCACATTACATGTATGGGTGCTTAAGTCACCTTAGTATATGATTGGAGGGTTTGAGTTCCCTATGTATATATGTGAGATTATTCTCCGATTTATGTGGCTACATGTACTGAGGCTCGACTAGGGGGTGAGAGATGGGGACCATATGGCCCATGGGTGCTATGATATGACAGTTGAGCTACATAATCTAGGTTAAAGATTTAAAGTGCATGTTAAGCCTTGTTCCCTATCCCAGCATGTGATATATATGTATATGCATTTGATTATATATATTAGACTTTGAATGATTTGAAATTATTGATCATGGCATTATGTTATCGTTATCCCCAAGTATCATGCTAGCGTTCACCCCGCTAACCATCTTTGAATACTATATCCCCACGTGATGCAGGATCTGGCCGTACTTCTACCCCCTGCTCAGTGATTAGGATTCGAGAACAACTCATGAGTTGATATTGAAGTGGTGAGCTTTCATACATCAGAAGTCTATATTTTATGTTTTTGGTTCCTTATGTCTCAGATTGTTTGGACCTATTTTGGCTATTGATGAGGGCATGTCTCAACACTTTATTGATATTAGTTTTGGTTCTATATGTAGAAGGATTTGTTGGATTACTGTGGATATGGGTTATGTTGGCCTAATGTTTTGGCCGATTTTTGATTGATGGGTTATAGTCATATTTTGAATTTTCCTTAAGCTTATTGCATACTATCTTGTTATATATTTGAAATTCATCTGATAGGGTTAATCTAGTGTTGGTTTTGTTAGGTGGGTGATCTTTGGACCACGTGGGATTTAAGATACCCATTACGACCAGGCCCTGGTTTGGGTCATGGATCTTGGTTATTGGATAGTTCATTTGAATTTTAGGCTTATTTTCCTATTTTGGAGCACTATTTAGGATTTGGTGTTGGACCAAAACTCCTTGTAGATGACCTCGAATCAAAATTTCTATAGTTCCAGCAGCTCTGAAACATTGATCTTAGTTTAGGGGGACCATTGGTTCAGGCCTCGAGGCATCCATACTTGTATTAGGCAATTGGGAGGATTAGGTGAAAAATGGAACTATAGGTGTAGGCCTCATATTTTGTTGAAATAATCTCGGATGAAAGTTTTGATTGTTCCATCGAGTCTAAAATGTCAAATTTGGTATGGGAGCATATTTTATTTGCAAACCTGGGGTTCCGAAAGAATCTAGAGCACCAAATTAAAGTCTATTTTGGACTTATAAGAATATGGTGCATCATGTTACTGCTGCAAGCTCTTAAGAGATCATATGATTGCTTAAGCGATCATTGTGTATGCGACACTGTGTCGCTTAAGTGACATTGACATTGACCATCTAGTCAACGACCACATAAGGATACTTTGTCTGCTTAAGCAGGAATCGCTTAAGAGGATTGGGAGTCTATTAAGAGATACCCAACCAAGATTTCCAGATCACTTAAGTGATGCCGTAGATGCTTAAGTAGTTGGTCGCTGAAGTAACACAACGACCACTTAAGCGACACCTGGTGGCTTTAAGCGCTCGCTTACTGACCCTATTTTCTATCAATTCTTCCATTACTTTTGCACCAAATTAATAACTTAAAGAGAGAAAAAAGCGGGAAATCACCCACATAAGTTAAGATAAGCTAACCTAAATCTTCTTGGTCATTTCCCATTAATTTTACCTTTAATTTCCATCCTAATTCATGGTAAAATTCTTAGCAATTTGGTCTTGAAGTTTCTAATTTTTGAGGGTTGATTTGAAACAGAATTTATGCTCCATTTGTTCTCAACTTTTGATTATTCATTACATGTACTTTATGGGACCTCATGATGGGTTCAATTTTAGATTCCATATGAAGGCCCTGCGGGCTTGTTCTTGACCAAAAATTTGACCCGACCAATAATATAGCAATATAGGTCTTGTTTTACACATATAGATTCTTATTTTGATAATGTGCCCATATAGGGGGATCATTCGCCATGTGGATGATTCAAGGGTTATGGTTTGGCTCGAGGTAGGCTTCTATCTACTGTTCTTCATGAGATCATATTTTATATATATTGCATGTTATAAAGGGATGTTAGGACTGGATTTGGGGTAAAGTATTATGACTTACTCTATTTTATGAGTTTGGGGCTAGAAGGGTAATTGACCCTTATGGTGAAATACTTATTATACTTCTATGATCCTATTACCTTCTTTGAAGATTAAGCTAATTCATAGTATGATTATGACATCATGCTAGATATGGGATTGGATTTTGTATTGGAAGCATAATTGGTATGATTAGTCTTATTTGGACTGTTTTATCTATCTTGGAATCATAGTTTAGGTGAAATTGACTTAGTTTCTCATATTTTAGGTGGAATTGTTATCATAGGCTAATCATGGATTACCCAACATCTAGAAGAGAATGTAGATACTTTAACCTAGTCTGGGGTAGAAGTTTGTCTAAAAATGAATTTTGGAGATTAAAAGTAGGCCCTATCATCCCACCTTATGTCAAGACTTGTGTTAGGTTTTGTAGACTTATATATGCATGTTAACATTTTAGACATAGTTGAGACTAATAAACATTTAGTATGAGGTTACTACGTGACTCGGTAGATCATAATGGTTTTTCCCCAGATTATGATGATTGGTTATGTCGGATATATTATTTGACTTAAGGTCGTGATTATGTTATAGTTATGTTGGATATATTATTGGTCCGAAGGCTGTGATTATGATATTAGTTGGATTTGGAAAATTGTTTTATCCTAGTAAAGGATGAAACCATTATTTATAGACATTTTGATGCATATGATCGCATTATTTAGATACTAGTGATGACATGCATATATTCAGTATATTCATCATCATTAAAACGGTACCTGGTGCGATTCTAACTAAAATACAATTTTATTACTCATTTTCCTAAAAAAGGATTATTTTTATTTTTCACTTTTAAAATAGTTTTCTTCATAACGGGAATCATACCATCTTAATGAATAACTTAAGAGCCTTTAAAAATAAAAATGATGTTTAAGAGACTTGATCGAGATTGATTTCAGTCCACAATTTTGCTACTACTATTTTCCTTGATAGAGATAGATTCTGACCCTTTTTACACCTCTATGATGATTTAGTCTTTGTAGTTTATCCCAGCCAATAGATTTATGGACTTGCACTCTTTTAGTCAAGGTTTAGCCTGTCTGTTTTATATGTATATATATATATATATATAAATTTTTGCTACTAGATAAAGTAGTTTGATGATGATAATGATAGTTATTGGAAATCACGGATCAGGACTAGGTCGGTGTACACGGATACTCTTTGTATTCATCCTTGCATGCGCATAGCCTATCACTAGTATGCACCTCTTTTTATCAACCTTATGAGGGGTTGTATAGGTATATGTGATGAGTATTTATTGTTGTATGTTGTGAGTGTTGATTGGACCTTCTAGGCTATGGGGATCGATTTATGTATTTATTGTTCGGACTAGTCGGTTACTTTATATTATTATTCTTATTATGGTTAGTTTATGCTAGGTTGATCATTAGACTAGCATTGATATTCGAGATATGATTTTGATTTATTTATCTTACAGTAATTTTTTCACATATGATTATCCTATGGTTAGGCATTATGGTTTTAGACCCTGACATTCCCATTCCTTTCCTTACAATTGCTTTATTATGGATAATTATCTCATGTTTAGACCTATGGATAAGAGACCCTGATTATACTAACACTAGTTCCTCTATGATTGGGAGGCCTTGAGATGCGAGGGTGATTACTTAGGTTGTACCTTTGAGTTAGCCTTGTTTACATATGTATCAATATGTATTAGTTATGGTATTACTGTATATCCCTCCCCTTTTTTATTTATTTATGTTGTATGTCTATTCCTTGGCCTTGTATATATCCTTCTTTGGTTCTTATTCATATACTGGCTACTAATATACGGTATAGTCCTTAGTTTTTGGAGTATGGGAAGAATATGATAGTTTATCCTTATTGTTTCATTAGCTTTATTATGTTAGCTTCTTGGATATGAATAGGATAGTTCATCCTTATTGTCTTAATAACTTTATTATGTAGTTTGTTTGATATTTGGGTGTAGTTTATATTCCTGCTTACGTCCTATTATATTTATATTATCTTTGGAGCTCAGTTGGCAGTTACTTACTGAGTAACATATGTTTAGTACTTTTACTACACTTTTGCTGCCTGCAGATCATAGTACGGGTTCTCACTGTTGTTGTGTACATTATGCAGAGCAGCTATTAGGGTGAGCTCCTGGTGTTTGGAGTACTACTGTTCTCTTTCTTATGTACTAAACTGTTCTTTATGTTGTATTTAAAGATGGGTTGTATTAGTATATTCTTTTAGTATTTTATTTGTAAGTCAAAACAGTAAAAGCTCTTGTACCAATTCCACTAAGTTTTGGGACTATTTATGTATTTCGGTCTTTTACTATATTTTCTTGCATTCTTCCTTCATTTCTCTTTCTAGTCTATTACTAGTAGTTCCGAACTACAGGTTGGCTTACCTACTAGTGGGTTATAGTAAGTGACATCATGACCTAAGAATTTGGGTCACGACAAATTAGCATCAAAGCCTAGGCTTACCAATGTGTTGGTATAAGAGCTAAGTGTCTAGTAGAGTACTACATATCGGTGTGGAGGCGTCTATAACCTATCTTGAGGATGCTACAAGGTATTATTAGGAAATTTTGTTCTTGACTCCTTGTCATGTGTCCATATTTCTAAAAGTATCAAGTGCTTTCTTTAACCCTATTTTATCTCATATGGATGATGCACAATTCTCGATAGATATGGATGGGACTTTGACATGCATTTCTTGAGCTTCAGTATAGCACTAGACCAAGGAGTCTGGGTCGGATGTCAAAGATCTTCAGCATCATCAGAGGATTTGGAGCCAACCTAGGATCCAGTAAATTTTGTGACTACTTTAGCATTTGAGATTCAGCATTAGGGATCCCAAGTCTTTTGGTGGATACGTCACAGCCAGGGATGATATTTGGTTCATTAAGCATTTCTCAAGAAATAGTTCAATTTATTAGAATTCAACACGGTTCTTAGTCAGTTTTAGAGTACAAATTTGGGTTTCTTGAGTGGGCCAAATAGATTCCTATGTTATATCTTTCAAAGCATGACATGGTGCATGGATTTATTAAAGGACTAGCATTGCCACTCCATTTGGCTTCAGAGCATTTGATAAAAGCTGGGTTTTGTTCGCTCAGGTTGTTGATCATGTGAATACCACAAAGAGATCATGTATTGAGACTTATGAAGATGGAAGTAAAAGGCTATGTCATCAGTACGGTGCAATTGGTATTCCACATGCGAGTGAGGATTCTCCTAGTGGAGGTCAACATCACTTGTAACCTATCATTTCTATGCAAGTAGCATTTCAGATTATGGGTGGCTCTCAAATTAGTTATAGTGATCACAATAGGAAAAGTTCTCGTCGGACCTTATAGAGTATTTGTTATGGTCCTTCAGGCCATGAAGACAATTCTGGATCAGGAGTAGTATCTCAAAGTATTCCAGGATCTTATTTTGGTTGTAGCGAGATGAGATATTGGTTTAAGGAGTGCCCCAGATGCAAGTTCATTATTTGAACAGAGTTACCATATATTCCTCGCCAGCCTAAAGTTCTTGAGATACGTCATGTTTATGGGAAGGATGGTCATTTCAGTAGAGAGTGCCCTTAGCATAAGTTGGTTAGCTAGTTTGGGTCAACTCGTGTTTCTTATTAGGTTAGCGCTTTAGGGGTTTGTTACAACTATTGAGATATTGGTTACTAGTCTAGAGAGTGTCCCTAGTGTGGAATTATTGGTCCCTCAACTCATTCAGATAAGTCTTATTATATCTAGCATATTTAGTTAGAGTCAATGCACTTAGTACAATAGTTGATGATTCAGATATTAAGTATGAGTTTGAACTCATTAAGATTTGTTCTTCTTTAGACTCGTCAGGTATGTGACTTTGGATTTTTCCATGATGAGTGTTCTTTTATTTCACACCTTTACCTTTTTATTTGAATGTATTGAGATTCTCGTACCCATCGATAGTTGTATGTAATTGATTGCTGTGTACCTTGATATAGAGTTCATGATTATATTAATACCCCCGTAGATAATTTCTTCTGGTAGTAGATAGAGTGCAATGGTGTGATATTTCCCTAAGGGTGTACTATTTTTGTTCGAGTCCCATTTACCTTGGCATATTAGTCTTCTGATTGTCCTATAGTGGTACTAGCTATTGATTTTCATTTTTGGTACTACCTATCCTTTATATTGATGTTTTTATTGCTATTGCTATTATGGTCATTATTTAATATTGATTGATCCTCGCTGGGTAAATGGCTAGACTTTAGTATCTAGTTAGAATTCCCTTCCTCATCATTCTTATTTATTGGCTTGGGCAGCTAGCTTGGTTGGATGATTCTCTCTTGTAGCAAGGTAAGGTTGGACGTTTTCCCTTTTTATTGGGTATACTAGATCAATTGTAGAGTGTATTATGGCAGTAAAGGTAAGTTTACCTTCTGTGGTCCTATTATTGAGTTTGAGATTCTTGTACTTGCCTTCTAGGTTGTAAAGGTTTTAGCATTGGCTATTCCCCTCTATGTGAACCATTTTTGAGGTTGACCAGTTTAGGTCCGTTCTTCTGAGGTGGCTAGTTCATTGCTCGATAATGGTTTAATGTTGATGTTGAGAAGTCTTGGATTCATCTTTTAGGTTTTTTGGTTTGTTTCTTAGTGGTTGTTTACCCTTGGTATTGGTATGGTGTTGGATACTCTATTTTTGTCATGGTGTGGTGTGTTCTCTAAGTGGAGTTGGAGAATTGGATATAGGTGATCTTCCTTATGACTACTTCTTAAGTTGGCAACTGGAGATTCATTATCTTGAGTTGCTTGGTTCATTTTTTGATAGTGGTCTTGACCTCGACATTGGTGTAAAGATTGGTACTTTCTTCTTCGTCGATGTGATTCAGGGGTTGATTGGGTTAAAGTTGTCCTACATGGGCGGATTCATGAAATCCTGTTTTCAGAATTTGTTCAGTCTAATAAGACTTGGGGGAGTGCTTCTCCTGGGTGATATGTACCTATGGGTATTCATTTTTGTGATGTAGTATTTGATTGATTAGTTCCCTACTAAATTTGTATTTCTCAAAGTTGTTAGAGTTTTGTTATCTGTAGTACAGTTTTTAGACTTGGTGAGTTTTTGAGTATGCTTGGGTGGTTCACGTACCCTAATGGATATAGAGTTGGTTATTCGTGTTTTCAGATGGTGATTTATCCTCTATTTTGATTTTATTCTGTAACTATATTTTGATTTTGGCTCAGCATGATTCAGTAAGGATAAGTTTGATTTAGATATTAAAGTTGATTTGAGTATTTTGCCTTAGTTTAGGCTTAGTGGCTCAATTTTGAATTTGATGCCTTGGAATGGCGATTTAGAGGTTATGATAGGTTGGAAGTGTGGATGCTTACCCACCCTAGCCAGGGTGGCGATCAGTCTTTGAGGGTTTTATCTTCTAGAAATTCTAGTCATGGTGGTTACTTTAGGTTAGCCTAATCTATTTATTTTGGTTTAGCTCTGGGCTTATGTTAAAGCTGTAGGGGTCTTGGTCACTATTCTCAAGAATTCCTTTTGTGCAGGGTAATAGTTGCTTCAGCTCAGAGTATTCCCCCTATTAGAGTAGTTCATCCCTCAGATGGAGGTCGTTCTCATGGTCACGGAGGTAGTTCCTAGGGTACTTTAGGAGGTTCTCAGGAAGCACGGCAGGAGGTCGATTAGGTACCTAGCTAGGTAGCGGGCATGTTCAGTTGTATGCAATACTTACTAGGCCCGAGGCTGAGACTTTTGATGTTGTTATAAGTATGATTTCGGTGTGTCACCAATAGGCCCTTGCTTTATTTGATTTGGGATCCACTTATTCTTATATTTCTACTTATTATGCACCACGGTGGGAGTTATATTGTGAATTATTATCTATGCCTTTACACATATCTACTCCCCTAGGTGATTCTTTAGTAGTGGATTAGGTTTTAAGATCATGTGTTGTGACTGTTAGAGATGTTGATACTTATGTTGATTTTATTATTCTGGATATGGTGGATTTTGATGTGATTCTAGTCATGGACTGGTTATCCCACTATCATGCGGTCATGGATTATTTTGTCAAGATCATTACCTTAGCCATGCTCGGTGTACCCCAATTGTATGGCAGGGAGAGGTCAGCCATAAGCCAACGGGGATTATGTCTTATGTTCATTCTAGGAGACTTATTCTGATGGGTTAGTTTTTATCTCACTTATATTTGTGAAACTAGTGTAGAGAGTCCGCCATTTGACTCTATTCCTATAGTTTGTGAGTTTCCTGATGTGCTTACTACCGACCTATCTAGTATCCCCCTTGTTCATGAGATTGAGATTGTTATTAATCTTGATTCTGGCATCCGACTCATTTATATGGTATCTTACCGTATGGCTCCTACCGAGCTTAAGGAGCTAAATTCTCATCTTCAGGATCTTCTTGCTAAGAGTTGTATTAGGCTAAGTGTGTCTCCTTGGGGAGCTCCTATATTGTTTTTAAAGAACAATTATGGCTCCATGCATATGTGTATTGATTATATGCAGCTTAATAAGGTGATACTGAAGAATCGTTATTGTATGCCACACATTGATGGTTTGTTTGACCAACTTCAGGGTGCGGCAGTGTTTTCTAATATCAATTTGAGGTTTGGTTACCATCAGTTGAGGATTCTGGCAGAGGATATCCTAAAGACAACTTTTAGGACCCATTATGGCCATTATGAGTTCTTAGTGATGTCATTTGGGTTGACTAATGCCCTAGCCGGATTCATGGGCTTGATAAATTGAGTATTCAAGCCTTATTTGGATTCCTTTGTGATTATGTTCATTAACAACATCCTTGTGTATTCGAGGAGTAGTGAGGAGCATGCACAATATTTGAAGATCATGCTCCAAACTTGGAGAGATCATGTGCTTTTTGCCTAGTTCTTCAAGTGTGAGTTTTACCTTGAGTTGGTGACATTATTTAGACATGTGGTGTCTAAGGATGGTATTATGGTAGACGCAACAAAGATTAAGGCGATTCATGATTAGGCTAGACCTACATCCTCGACTGAGGTTCATAGCTTCATTGGGTTGGCTGATTATAGGTAATTTGTTGAAGGTTTTATTACTATTTCAACTCTTATGACCAAATTGACTCGAAAGGAGGTTACTTTACGATGATCCAAGGAGTGTGAGTCGAGCTTTGGAAAGCTTAAGGATTTTTTAACTTCAGATCCTGTTTTAGCTTTTTTTATTTAGGGTAAGGGATTCACCATGTTTTTTTGATTCTTTTGGTGTTGGTTTGGATTGTGTATTGATACAGTAGGGTCATGTTATTACTTATGCTTCTAAACAATTTAAGACACACGAGTACAACTACCCCACTTATGATTTGGAGTTGGCAGTGGTAGTTTTCACGCATAAGATTTGGAGGCATTATATTTATGGTATGCATTGTGAGATTTTCACCAATCATCACAATCTTTAGTATCTTATGACCCAGAGGGAGCTTAATCCTTGACAATGTAGATGGATGGATTTTCTTACAGATTATGATATTTCGATCATGTATCATCCAAGCAAGATAAATATGGTAGGGGATGCCTTGAGTCAAAAGGTAGTGAATTTGAGTAGCTTGGCTTGTATTTAAGTTTCTCAGAGGTCGTTGGTATGGGTCATTTAGTCCTTAGCAAACTTGATGGCTCACCTTGATATTTTTGATCTTAGGAAGATTTTGGCTAGCGTGGAGGCAAGGTCCTTACTATTTGAGCATATTTGAGATCTTCGGTTTAAGGATAGTAAGCTTTGCTTACTTTGTGTTCTGGTGTTGAGGTGTGATTTTTACAGGAACACCATAGATTTTGAGGGTGTTTTGAGGTTTGATGGCCACTTTTGTCTTTCGAGGATTAATGACTTGATTCAGTTGATTTTGCATGAGGCTTACAACTTTAGATAGTAGTATAGCCAATATGTATAGAGAATTGAGGCAACATTATTAGTGGAGTGGTATGAAGAGCAATGTGGCAAACTTTGTTGCTCATTTCCTATATTGTCAATGGGTAAAGGCCGAGCATCAGCGACTAGGTGGTTTGACTAATAGGTTTCCTATTCCTGAGTGGAAATGGGAATGGATAGCCATAGATTTTATTAGGGGTTTACCTCGTATTTCCAGTTGTTTCAATTGTATTTAGGTCATTGTAGATTGTTTGACCAAGTCATCACATTTCATTCTTATTCAGATGTCCTTTAGTGCTGAGAGGTTAACCTATATCTAAGTTTGGGAGATAGTCTATTTACATGGTGTGCCCACTTTTATTATTTAAGATTGTGGTTTTGTGTTTAGTTTGAGGTTCTAGAGAGCTTTTTAGGAGGAGTTACGAACTCAGGTGAATCTTAGTATAACTTTCTATCGGCAGATAGATGGCCAGTCTAAGCGGACTATTCAGGTTCTTAAGAACATGTTCCAAGCCTATGTTATGGATTCTAGAGGCCAGTGGGGTGAGCATTTAGCCTTGGTAGAGTTTCCATATAATAATATGCATCTCCTGATTGAGGGAGGCAAAGGCTGAGGAGTTCGTGAATTTGAAGCAAGGCAAGATGACTGTAAAGGATTATGCCTTGAAGTTTTATTAGCTATCTTATTATGCTTCTAAGATAGTATCTAATATGAGGGCTAAGATGAAGAAATTTGCTTTGAGTATGTCTCGAGACTTGGTGTTGGAGTGTAAGACCACCTTGTTGAACAATGACACATATATATCTATGCTTTTGGCTTATATGTAGATGGTAGAAGATGAAAGAAGAAACAATCAAAATAGGAGAGAGGAAAGGTAAGATATCCAAGGAATTTTTTAGCAAGGTGGTGGCCAATAAAGTAGTGGCAAGGATGGAAGTCAGTGGTATAAGAAGAAGTGGAGGAATTCTGGTTCCTATTCGATGGCTCATGCTCCTTAGCCTAAGTTATTAGTGATCATAGTTTTTAGAGCAATAGTGAATTTAAGGCATAGGGTGCCTAATCTCAGGGTATTGGGGCTTAGTTGACTCCATCTTAAACACTTTGTTATTTTTGTGGATAAGTGCATCATGTTTTTTGTGATGAGGGGTGGAATAAGTGTTTTAGATGTGGTCAACCTGGGCACATTTATAGGAACTGTCCTTCAGGCAATGTTGCTACGATGAAAAATAAGGTTCCTGTTTCTACTTCTTCAGTTTTCATGCAAAAGGGTGCTACTTCTAGCTTCGACACTAGTTGGAATCATCTATCTGCTCTTACCACCAGTTAGGATTCTGAGGCCTCTTATGATGTTCTTACTGCTATGCTAAAAATTTCTCTCATTATGTATATTGTCAGCTTGATCTCGGGTCTACTTTCTCTTATGTGACCCCATATGTGGCTACTCATTTTGGTTTTGACCCTGAGTGTATTTTGGATCCCTTTTCAATGTCTACCCCAGTTGGTGACTTTATCATGGCTAGGAGAGTTTAGGGGTTGTGTGTTATCCATTTATGGCAGGGACACTTTATAGATTAGTTGCACTCATGCTATGCATCTCTTGATTATTGGACCCAAAGGGTCAGTTTCTAATTCCAAAATAAATTGGCGATTGAGTGGGAAGGTAGTTCCCTAATTCCCAAAAAAAGGTTTATTTCTTGTCTTAGAGCCTGCAAATTGATTTCCACAGGGTGTCTCTACCATTTAGTGCATGTTAAGGATTCTAGATCTAAAGGTCCTGTTTTTCAATCTAACCCTATCGTCTATGAGTTTCTCGAGGAATTTTATGATGATCTTTATGGTGTTCCTCTCGATAGGGAGATTGATTTGGGGATTGATATTCTTCCAGACACTCGTCCTATCTCTATCCCACCCTACTGTATGGCTCTAGCCGAGTTGAAGGAACTTAAAGAGCAGTTGAAAAATCTTCTAGATAAGGTTTTTATCCGCCCTAGTGTTTCTCCCTGGGGTGCTCTGGTTCTCTTCATGCATAAGAAGGATGGGTCCCTTCATATGTGTATAGACTGGTTCCAGTTGAATAAGGTGACTGTGAATCATAAGTATCCGCTTCCTAAGATTGATGATTTGTTTGACAAGCTCCAGGGTGATAACTACTTTTCTAAGATTGATCTTCGCTCTGGGTACCATCAGTTCAAGATTAGGGAGGTGGATATCCCTAAGACTGCTTTCCAAACCCGGTATGGTCATTTTGAGTTTTTGGTGATGTCCTTTGGTTTGACTAATGCCCAAGCAACATTCATGGAACTTATGAATTGGTTCTTCCATTAGTTCTTGGATTTTTTGTTATTGTGTTTATTGAAGATATTTTGTGTACTCTAGGAGTGAGATGGATCATGTCGTCACCTCCGCATAGTGTTGTAGACCCTTAAGAATTAATGTTGTATGGAGAGTTCACAAAGTGTGATTTCTAGTTGAATGTTGTGACCTATCTAGGAAATGTCGTTTCTAGTGAAGGGATTATAGAGCATCTATAGGAAGTTGTGGTGGTTAATAAGTGGCCTAGACCTACGACTCTAACAAATATTTAGAGCTTATTGGGTTTAGCCGATTATTCTAGAAGGTTTGTGGAAGTTTCTCTTCTATCGCTGCCCTATTGACTAAGTTAACTCAGAGAAAGATGAAGTTTATATAGTTTGATGCTTGTGAGGGTATTTTTGACAAGTTGAAGGATAAGTTAACTTCGGCGTTGGTTTTGACTCTACCCGAGGGTACCGATGATTTTGTTATTTATTTTGAAGTGTCCCGTGTGGGACTGGGTTGTGTTTTAAT
Organism: Capsicum annuum; assembly: GCF_002878395.1. Classification (NCBI taxonomy): domain Eukaryota; kingdom Viridiplantae; phylum Streptophyta; class Magnoliopsida; order Solanales; family Solanaceae; genus Capsicum; species Capsicum annuum. The sequence continues at coordinate 183,036,871 of NC_061122.1, read as the reverse complement.
GCAGCATGTCAAGGTGGTTGCATATGCTTCTAGGAAGTTAAAGGTGTGTGAGAAGAACTATCTGACTTATGATTTGGAATTGTTGCTTGTGGTTTTTACTCTAAAGATTTGGTGTCACTATTTATATGGGGTTTATGTTGACATCTGCTCAAACCATAAGATTTTGCAGTATGTGTTCATCCAGAAGTAGTCAAATCTCAGGAAAAAAAGATGGCTTGAGTTGCTCAAAGACTATGATATGAGTTTTCGCTATCATCCAGGTAAAGCTAACATGGTTTTTGATGCTCTTATTTCTGCAATCAATAGTTCTGCAGTTGTAGAGCCGCAATCGCATCAACAGGTTTGTGATCGCAGTAATTGAGACTGAATTCCCTTTTTTTTGCTCTATTTTTGATTTCCTACAAAACATAAAGTTTTCCATATCTGTTTTCCCCTATTTTTATGGATACACGACATGCGTTAAAAGGCCTACAAAATATCAAAATAAACACAAAATGAGTCAACGCTAGGTTGCCTCCCATAAAGCACCTAATTTAACGTCGCGACATGACTCTCCCCTTTTACCACATAGCATCTTTGAATTTAACACACTCCACCTTGGCGACAATGGGAGTTTTCTAATTGTAGTGCTTCACCGTTTGACCATTGACTTCAAATTTCTTTCCTTCATCATCTTCCAATTCAATAACACCACTTGGGTGGATGTTAGAAATCATAAAGAGTCCCAACCACTTCGAGTTGAGCTTCCCCACGAAGAGTTTCAAATGAGAATTGTAGTGGAGTACATTTTGTCCAACATGGAATTCTCACCATAATATTTGAGCATCATGCCATTTCTTTATTTTCTCCTTATACAATGCCGAACTCTCATAAGCGTTTAGTCAAAACTCCTCCATCTCATGGAGTTGTGTTACCCGCGCCTCGGATGCTTCTCCCGAATTCATATTCAACCTCTTTAAAGCCGACAAGACCTTGTGATCAAGCTCTACAAGTAAATAGCAGGCCTTTCCAAACACCAATTGGTAGGGAGACATTTCAATTAGTATTTTGTAGGCCGTTTTATAGGCCCTAAGCACTTTATCAAGTTGCCTTGCCCAATTTGTGCAACCTTCATTCACCGTCTTTTCGAGTATGGCCTTGATTTCCTTATTCAAAACCTCCACTCGACCACTCATTTGGGGGTGGTATAGAGTGGCAACTTTTTCTTAACCCCATACTTGTCAAGAAGAGCATCAAACACCCGATTGCAAAAATGCCAGCCGCCATCACTAATGATGGACTGAGGGGTTCTGAACTTTGTGAAAATATGCTTTTCAGGAATGAGGTAACACATTTGCTCTCATTAGAAGGGAGTGTGATAACTTCCATCCATTTGGAGTCATAATTGACCACTACCAAAAAGTATTTATTCCCAAAGCAACTCATAAAAGGACCTATGAAAGCAACTCCCCATACATCAAAGAGCTCCACCTAAAGGTTAGGTTTGAGGGGCATCTCATGCCTTCTTGAAATACCTCCATGCATTTGACATTTTTGATAATGTTTAACCCATTCAGTAGTGTCCTTATGCATGGAAGGCCAATAAAATCCACATTGGAGAATTTGGGCGGTATTCCGAAGTTATCCATGGTGACCGTCATAAGGCGAAGTGTGACAATCTTCCAAGATATGATTTATCTCAATATCCATTATCGTCCGCCTAATAAATCCATTAGAACATTCCCTAAATAAAAATGGCTGATCCTAAATATATCACTTTGTAAAAAAAACATTTCTTTTGATGGAAACTTAGTCTTTCGGGAGTACACTACTTGCTACATAGTTGGCAAAGTCAGAATACCATCGTGGACTATTTCCCTCGCTGGACATGATCAATTCATAAGGGAAAAAATCATCGATTCCTGTTTCCCCATGCTCTTCATTGTTGTCTTCAAGTCGTGAGAGATGATCGGCCACTTGATTCTCACACCCTTTCCGATTTTTCTCCTCAAAGTTGAACTCTTGTAATAGAAAAATCCACCTAATTAGGCATGGATTTGCTTCTTTATTAGCCATGATATACTTAAGGGAATAATGATCAATGTTCATCACTACTCTCATGCCTAACAAATAGGTGTAGAACTTTTCAAAGACATACACAACCGCCAACAATTCTTGCTCAGTAATGGTGTAGTTGCGCTGTGAGTCATTCAATGTTTTTCTTGCATAGTAGATAGGGTAAAAGATCTTTTCCTTTTGGTTCCCTAGCACTGCACCCAATGCAATACCACTTGTATCACACATTATCTCAAATGGGGATGACCAATTCAGACCCACAATAATAGGGGCTAAAATAAGACTTTCCTTAAGATGTTCGAATGCTTTCAAACATGCCTCATAAAATTTGAATTTAGATTCTTTCTCAAGAAGTTTACACATGGGGTGCGCTATCTTTGAAATATCCTTGATGAAATATCGATAGAACCCAACGTGGCCAAGAAAACTCTGAACAACTTTTACAGAAATAGGAGGTGGGAGGTTGGAAATTACATCAACCTTGGATTGATTGGTTTGAATGTCCTTTTTGAATATCTTGTGGCCAAATACAATCCCTTCTTTGACCATGAATTGGCACTTTTCCTAATTCAAGAAAACATTTTTTTCCATGCACCTTTCAAGCACCTTGTTCAAATGTTTGAGGCATGACTTGAATGAGTTAGCCACTACCGAGAAGTCATCCACAAATATTTCCATAGAGTCTTCAACCATATCCACGAATATTGACAACTTGTAACGTTGAAAGGTTACCGGGGCATTACACAACCCAAAGGGCATTCGCTTGAATGCAAATGTACCATATGGGCAAGTAAAAGTTATCTTTTCTTGGTTCTCCGGGGCGATACAAAATTGATTGTACCTCGAATAACCATCCAAAAAATAATACCATCCTCTCTCAAAGAGCCTGTCTAGTATCTAATCCATGAAAGGCATTGGAAAATAGTCTTTCTCGGTCCATGAGTTCAATTTTTGGTAGTCCATACACACTTTCCATCCGGTGATCGATCGAATGGGGTTGAGATTATTCTTTTCATTTTCAACCACCGTGGTGCCACCCTTTTTTGGAGTACATTATACCGGGATCACCCAAGTGCTATTGGATATAGGATATATCACTTCCCTGTCGAGCCATTTTATGATTTCATTCTTCACCACCTCTTGCATGGGTTAATTTAATATCCTTTGGTGTTCCATACTTGGTATATGATCTTGCTTGAGTTTACTTTTGTGCGAATAAATGCCGGTGGCTATTCCAATAATATCCTCCATCATCTAACCAATGGCCCGAATGAATTTTTTTTACCACCAACTTTAATGCTTCTACTTGAGAGGATTCAAGGTTAATAGTAATGATGATTGGTAGAGTATCACCCCCCTGAAGAACACATATTTGAGATGGGGTGGTAAGGTCTTCATTTCAACCCTGGGAGGTTTAAGGATTGATGGTTCTGAGGGTGGACTTTTATAGTTTTTTAGATCAAGATCTAACTTAACCGGGTTCTTGGTGTGAAACCCAAGCCCAGTTAAACAAGATACCACCTCATCATACTCCTCCAGTTCATCTCTTTAGCGATTCCACAACAGCCCAACCAAAGGATTATTCAACAAGCTCACATCAACATGGTTTGACACTTCTGCATCAATAACATCATTCACTGAGATGGCTTGTAAGTCCATTGGTTGTTTTATGGACTTGCATAAGTTGAAGGATGCCTCCTCAATGTTTAATCTAAACTTTATTTCGCCAGACTCCACATCTATCAAATCCTTTTCGATAGCTTAAAATAGCCTCCCTAGGATAAAAGGAATTTTGACGTACATTGCAAAATCCAAAATAACAAAGTAGGTCAGGAAGATTATCCCGTCCACTTTTACTAAAGCATCATAGAAAACTCCTCTAGGCTTTTTGACGGATTGATCGGCCTTGAGCAACTTTATTGTTGTGGTCTTTGTCTTACCCAATACAAGCTTGTGAAATATGGTATAAGTCATGAGGTTTACACTTTCTCCAAGATCACATAGTTCCTTTGCAAATGTGAATACGCTAATGGTGCATGAGATTGTAAAAGCACCGGGGTCCTTCTTCTTTTCCATATACGTGCTTGTTATCATGGCACTACAATGATGTGTTACTTCTATTGTATCGCCCTCCACAAGTCTCCTATTAGATATAAAATCCTTTATAAATTTAGCATACCCCAACATTGATAGCCTAAAGGAAGGGTAAAATAGAAAATGGACACACAAGGAACAAAAAACAGCAACTAGAAGAAAGGGAGATGAAGAAGAATGCATAAAATGTAAAGATAGTAGAAAGACCTTTACTCTTACCAATTGATTAACAAAATATGGGGTATCAAACCATCAATCAAACCTCACTAATAGAAGCTCAAATCTTCCTCTTTGGTGGACCAAAGGACTCATTATCAATCACACCTTTCTTGCCAAATGTTCAACACAAATGAAATCCATCAATTATATTAAACTCTCAAGTTTTTTTTTGATGTCTTTTCCAAGACCTACACTAAGATGGCTTCTCCAAGTTTTTTTTGATGTCTTTTCTAAGACATACACTAAGATGGCTTATCAAAGCCCTACAGTAAGGAAAGAAACTATACTAAGAATAATACTCAATTTCAATTCATCAAAGTCTAATGAACAGAGTGAAGAAATGATCTATTTATACTATTACATGCTAAATGACAAAAATGCCCTTAATGAGAGCTTAAAGGAGGAGCCTCTTGAGTGTCATTTTGGAGTGTAAAATGTCTTCATTCACCTTCAATTAAGGCACCTCTTGAGTGTGGGAACCCTCTTCCTTTTTTCACTTGGACAAGGTTTTGAAAAGGCTTTAAAAAGTTCTTTAATCACTTGAAAAATCTGAAACTTGAACCTTCTACAAGACCTTGTACTCTTTATGTTCTTCATGCTTGTATCATCCTCTCTGTCTTGAAAGGAATTTGTCCTCAAATTGGCTCCTTGCAAAACCAAAGAAAGGAAAATAAAGCACAAAATCCTCGAGGGAGGAGGGTTAGCATTAGTACCACAAGTTATATAGATAAGACAAGGTTGCTCACTCTTGACATACATTCATGGGTCCTTTGTTTGTGACATGAAAGACTTAGCATAAATAGCACAAAGAAAGTGAATAGGATCAATATAAAAAATGGATGGACATAATCTGAGGCTATCCCTACCATACTTCAAGAATATACCGAGATCAAAGGGTTGAAGTAACCAAGGGCATAAGCCAAGACTAATCATCTCTTTTACTTGGGGATCAAACTCACAATTATCCAAGACATTACACACAACTATTCCATACAAAAGGTCACTATGAACAAGGTTAATGCCATGGTTTTCAATACACAAGTTCAAAGAAACAATCCAAGGAGGTACACATTTGAAATACAACCATCCTTCATTATGATCATGAAACATGTACCACAAACATCACAAAGGACAAAGCTAAGGCAAGCATCAAGAGGTAAGGTAACTACAAAGGTCCACAAAAGCCATATAGCATTGTAACTCTAAGTGGACCAGCAAACAAATGTCCTTTCCCTAAATAAAACAAATCCAAGACTTGCATGGATATCATCAAAATAAAAGAGGTAGTATAGGAAGGTATCAAGTGTAAAGGCATCATCCAAGGTGATATCATCTATAAGAATGCCAATTGATTCAATAAGTTTAGCACATAAGGTTGGAATCAAGTCATTTAAACATATGTGGCTTCCTTATTTCAAGTTAAACATCAATTTGGCATCCACAAGTTAGGATTCATTTAATTCAAGCACAAGAGTGTCAAGAAAGGACGTACATGTAGAAGCATTATCCCAAGATGACAATGACATATTTTCCCTTGGGTTTTCAACAATAATACTTTGCTTGTCATGTAGACCAAGAAACAAGTTGGGTAGGCCAACATTATCATATCTATATTTTGCACTGGGGTCAAATGGAAAGAGTGGCTTTAGACATGGATCTAGAAAACACTCTTTTTCCCCATAGGCTTCGCCCAATCTAAAAGATATACTCTCTAAAATAGCATACACATCATCAAAGGAAAATAGACAGTAAAGAAAGGTGTCACACAAATCAACTTCAACTATGCTGCCCTTATGCAAGTATTCACTAGTTCCAAGTTCATCACTACTAGGATGCTCAACCTAGGAAACACACAAAGAAAAATTAGATGGAATTTCTAAGCATGCATTACTTTTTATTTTAAGAGATTAATCCCTACATAGATATAAATCACTATGAGCAGAAAAGGGATCAAACATAAAAACATGTTCAAAAGAACAATCACAATTCGGGTTTCCTACATATTCAAGCAATTTAAGGTCAACTTCATCCGATTGATCATTTTGCACACCCTCACTAGTTGTTGGCAACTCACATACCAACGTAGGCTCACCTTGGTTTTCACAAGGGTCAACTACTATGTAAATACTCTTTTCACTTAGTAATGGAACCTTCTTCAAGTTATAAGTGATAGCACTAGATGGACACAAATCATTCTTACGAAAAGAATTGATTTTGTCATCTAAAGGATCAACTAGTACTTGCGTACTCACAACAAGAGTTTGGTAATTATGCAACCTAACAATACCAAGAGTATCATAAAAGGAAGATTCATAAACTTCTTAACTAAGAAAATATGAAACTACACCACTTTGGCCACTACTAGCCACATCATAACAATTCAAGTTTCTAGGGGTGTAGAAGATAGCTTTGTTACCTTGTAGATCATATGAAGTTTGTTCTTCACTTGATTTTGTATCATGGCAGAATTCATGATCCACATTACAAGGGAATATGTCAAGGTTTCCCTTTGGACTCACTTCTTCATCACTTACCCCAAAATTAAAACTTTTGGCCAAGGGCTTGAAGGGAACTTCCTTGGGCTTCTCCTTAGGACTTCTAGGGTCTTGAACCTGAACATGAGAAGAGAAAATACTAGGAAAAATTCTAGTATTTTGGTTAGTGAATATCAAGGATCCTTTGTGGACAACATCCACAATCAAGTGTTCTTTTTCCCTTCCAATTTCACTACCCGTTGCTTCTCTTTCCTTTTCCATCCTTCCTTCACATCCTCCTTGTATCTCACCATCCATTTTCTTTCCATATTGAGGCTTAGAATCAACCTCTTAGATTTCTAAATCCTCCTCTTCTTCTATTTGGATGGGGAGATTTCAGCTTTGTGGCATTTGGAGAGAAGGATAAGGTCTTTGGTTAATTGGGTTTGGGATTTGGTAGTTCGAATTTTTGGGTAGCATTTGAGTACCAAGTCCCTTTTGTTGGACTTGGTTCAATTGTGGAGGTTTTGATGGACATAGTCTATCAACGCCCATTTTTATTCTAGTCATGTAACCCCTTATTGATCCTACATAACCCTTCATATCTCTTCTTAAGGCATCTATATCACTCCTTAAAGCATCATTATTATCATTTATTTTTTGGGACAAGGCCTCAAGCCGAGCCATCAAGGCTCCAATAGCATCATTTCCCAAAGGTTGGGAAGTAGTACCTTCCAATCCCATGGCAAATGTACCTAAAACAGAAAAAAACGGCAAAGGCAAAAACCTATAAAACGAACAAACAAGTTAGTTAAAAAAAGGCCTCACCACTCTCACGCTCGTTTCTTACCTCACAGTTGGTTCACAAGTGTTGAAAACTTGGAAATATTCAGCAAGTGAATTGAGTGGTGAATATTCTTTGGTTCGGAATTGATTTTTATTTGATATGTCTCAAATAAAACAATATACAAACATGAACCAACAAACCTACAAATTTGAAAATGAGAAAAGCACACAAAAAATCGAAGACTTATCTAATTACCAAACTAGTAGGTAGTTACTATCTTGCTAATTAGTGATAGAACCAACAAAATTGAAACTAAAGACAACAATTAGAAACTAGAAAATCTAACTAAGAACATAATTTGGCCATTGAGCTATGATGATGTGGCATTCAATGATTGGACGTGAGTTTTCAAAAATTTTCACCCAAAATTTTCAAGTCTCATCCTAGAACACCCTTGGAGAAGAAGAATTTTCGTTTGGGAGGGAAAATCGAAGGTTTGGAGCCCTTTTGGGGCTTCAAATGAATTCAAAATGGATTAGTTCCCCCTTGTACTTTCAATTGTACTTGATTATTCCTTTTGTCTTTTCTTTCTTTTGGATGACAATGAATATGCCAAGGAATATTATTTCACAAACACCAAGTACACTCTCTTTATTGTCCTTTTTTGGATCAAACACACTCTTTGAGTATTCTTCCTTAGCAAGACTTGATGAACATGGAAGAACAAGATAAATATTTAAGAGTTGACCAAAGTTTGACCCCTAACCAAATGAACTCCAAATCTGGATTTTCTTTTGTAGATCTAGGCTCCTTAGGCCAAGGTGAACTCAAATATGTAAAAATCATCCCCAAAAATTGTCCAAATCACAAGACCAATTTTGGATCTAACTTAAAAGCTTCAAAAAACACCATATCCATGGAGGTTCTTAGCTCAAACTAAACCAAATCTTGTTTCAAGTGTAGATCTAAGTTCCCTTGGTGTTAGAGAATAAGAATCTAACAAAAGAAAATTCCAAAACAAAGTAAAAATGTGTAGATCTAAGGATTAAATTTTGGATCTACCACAACACAACACTAGACAACCCTTTTTTTTGAGATTTTGGATTTTTGACTCGTTATGTTGAGATTTTCTTAATAAGAACACTAAAACCAAGATTTAGGGATATAGGAACAACCCTAACCTAGGATTTGATACCAAATTATAGCCTAAAGGAAGGATAAAACCGAAAATGGACACACAAGGAACAAAAAACAGCAACTAGAAGCAAGGGAGATGAAGAAGAATGCATAAAATGTAAAGATAGTAGAAAGACTTTTACTCCTACCAAGTGATTAACAAAAGAGGGTGTATCAAACCATTAATCACACCTCACCAATAGAAGCTCAAAACTTACTCTTAGGCGGACCAAAGGACTCACACTTTCTCAATCACACCTTTCTTGCCAAATGTTCAACACAAATGAAATCCATCAATTGTATTAAACTCTCAAGTTTTTTTTGATGTAATTTCCAAGACCTACACTAAGATGGCTTCTCCAACCCTACACTAAGTAAAGAAACTAAACTAAGAGTAATGCTTAATTTCAATTCATCAAAGGCTTCAAATAGGTCTTCAAAAGGTCTTCAGTAACCTTCACTTGAGGCACCTCTTGAGTGTGGGAACCCTCCTCTTTTATTAACTTGGACAAGGTTTTTAAAAGGATTCAAAAAGGTCTTCAATCACTTGAAAAATATGAAACTTGAACCTTCTAAAAGACCTTGTACTCTTTGTGCTCTTCATGCTTGTATCAGACATATCTTATAATGCGTCAATAAGAGGGATATTAATAGAAAATGTACTAAATTTATTGAAAAAATTGTTGAGCTTATCATGCTCTCTCTTTCTCAAGGACTTTTTAGGGTAATGAGGATGAATGGGGTTTGATGGATTTCCTATCAATATCTCACTTAACTTTGACTCTTCATATTGGACCTTTTTCTCTTCGCCTTTGTCTCCTCCCCATTTTGCATTTCTTCACTTTACTTCTCCATGAGATACTTTGATATTTGGATTACTTTTAATTGTAGTTTTGTTATGGAGGTGAAGTGGGATGTAACTGTTTGGTGGATCATGGAGAATTCACTTCACATATCATTCACCATTTTGCCGGTCCTCTCAACGCCACTCAAGATTTGCGCCAAGGTATCTCTATTCATTTTCTCTTTCCTTTCACAATGTGCCATGCTTAGACTTTACCAATTCTGACCTTGATTCCCGTCTTATCCTTATGGGGAAAGATAGAAACCCTCTGAGCTCTTAGGTACCATATCTAACTTTTTATCAATCACTTCCTCCTCCCCGTCTTCACATAGATCAACTTCTTTTGCACTTATCATCCTTACGTATTCCATTTGATCATCTAACATATGATCGAGTAAGAGTTTGAGGCATGAAATCACCTTAACTATATTTGTATCGATATCTTCCTCATAATTTTTTTTTATCGTGACACACAAAGCATGAGGAGGGAGCCCCCATGGATACCTCGGCATCCTTTATGTCCCAACCCTTACACAAAATTTCCCCTAGTACAATACTTTTGAAACAATCCCATATGGCGAGTTGATGAATGATCCACCGAAGGCATTGTCCACTATGGCGTTATTTTGCTGGTCCAATGCCCTATAAAAGATTTGGAGAAGTAACTTCTTCGGCATCTCCTGGGTGGGGCATTTTAAAGTGTTCCCTTGAATCTTCCTAAAGCATCGTACCACGGTTCTTCATGGTATTGGGAGAAATGAACAATCTTATCACGGAATTTCAACATCCTAGAAGGTGGGAAGTATTGACGTATGAAGGACTTTGTGAGACTTGTCCATGAAGAATTAGATCCAGCGAGCAACGATCTTAGCAATAGCATTGCCTTTCCCGTGAGAGAAATCGGGATTAGGCATAACCAGATAGACTCTTAGGATATATGTGCAATATTGACCAGAGCACTTACTTCCACAAATACCTTTTAGTGGGCATTCAGGTATTCATGGAATTCACCCCCAAAAACTCCCTTTAAGTGGAGTAATTTTATCATTACACTTATAAAAAAATACACCATGCTCCTTGGTGAGGGGAATATAAATGGTACTTTCATGATCCCCGACCCCAAAATAATTCGGGTCCTCACGAATCATGATGATTTAAGAATAATAATGTTTACAATCAAAGATAAAAAAACAAGGAAATTACATTAAATTCACCACAGGTGCACATAAGAAAAAATCACTACGCACAAGTGAAATCTATATCTCACTCCTCGGCAATGTCGCCATTTTGATAAAGCTCAAATCACTCCTATGTTTGAGGAGTGAGGCGGTCATTGTTAATAACCTAAATCGTATTGGGGTCAAATCCATAAGGAGTTATGTATAAGTTTCAAATCTTATGGGTGTTCTAAATACTAAAATGTTACTCATAATGTCAATAAACACAACATTTAAAATAAAATGGGAGGATTGGTTTTGTAATTGATTGTAACAATCTTTGGTTAACAAAACACTAAATAGTACTTTTGATGTAAACTCAAGTTTGGGGGAAATCTTGGGATTCTGTCTACTTATAAGTAAGAACATATGGGTTGATAATGGATTAACATGAGCTTTAGTTGTCAACTAAGGGATAGGCTAGGTCAAAGATAGAGGTAGTTAATCTTTTAATAAAACCACAACGATTTCACCCATTGGCTTATTCGAGCACCTAACAAGTGCGCAATTCATAATCATCCAAAACCTCAATCAAGCATCCCTATTTCTAGGATAATGCTCTTGACATGATTTACACTCCTATTACACTTATTTTTAAAATTGCAAAAGGTAGTAGACCATAAGGTCAATTGTCCACTATTTCCTCATCCCTTTATAACCACCCTCTTTCAAGGATGTTGTGGGTTACCTCATGTCCGTCTCCATCTTTATTTCAAGGATGATAAAGGATTTTAAGAGTTTGGGGTTTTCACCCATCAAACCCATTTGGAGATTTGGGGTTTTCACCCACAAGGTCCAACTAATAAGCTCAAGCAATAGTGGAATCCATAATCAACAACTAAAAATCATGCAAACACATTAACTCCCACACACAAATACACTTTAGTTGAACATAATCCCAAGAATAAAAAATTAGCTACTCATGAGATAAGGGAAAATAATTTTACCAAGTAATTCTTCCATGGTATCCATAATAATAGAAAGTATAATCTTTACTTCCACACTTCAATTTCACTAATTTCTTTTTGAATAATAATTACAATAACTATGAACATTTAATTTTTTTCATCCAAATTCTAGGGTTCTTCCTTTCTTTTTCTTTAACCTCCTCTCTAATTTCACACCCTCCATCCAAAGGTGTTTGGATCTTCTATAGAATTCTTGAATTAGCTGTCCAAATTGATCACACTTCCCTTGCTTATTTATACCGCTAGGTCGTGATCACGGAGATTTGATGCAATCATGTAATTGCGGTCACGGCTATGAATGAGTGATCACAGTATATTGACCTTCTTGATAAATTGAGATTGCATTACCCAAGGCTATATCTATTCTCTACTTAGCGTACTACGATCGTGGTGCTCAGACCGCGACCACGGTAACTGAGGCTATTTCTTCTCTAAGTCACAAGTATCACTTTCTTGCTCCCTTTTAATCCTTTTAAGCTCCAATATGTGCGTACAAAATGTAGGTATTAGTGCATTCAATCACAACCATGTCTCTTTTATTCATTCTAAACAAGGTAATGTGTATGAATGATAAGTGCGAATGAGTGGTAGAATCACCACTCATCAACATCCCCAACTTAAAACCTTGATTGTCCTCAAGAAACACTAGCCTTTTCTATGAGACAATTTCACCCGTATGCCCTTATTCTTGCCTTAAGGATCACAAAAACTTTGATCTTAGTCATCACCACAAGTAGCTCATTGCACATGTGCTAGTCTCTTTTCACTGCACCTCTTATCATAAAATACCACATCTAAGGGTGCCTAAGACTTTAAAGAGCAACCAAGAAACAAAAATCAATACTCTAGGAATGGCTCCCCTTTTTACCACAACTAAGCTATACTCTATTTGTCTTGTTGCTCGGGAGGTAAAAAAATCATCAACCTCAACTTTTTTGCATGCCAACCTCACAAGAAAGAGAATTCCACAGACCGAGCTACTCAATATGCAACAAGGAATTTTAAGTGCAAGACTCTCCCTCTCTCAAAAGAAATCTCTATCCAACAAGTGTTATACCATAGGCTTGCCCCTGTTTTCGATTGCCACTACAAAGAAAGTACATGTTTGGAGATCTCAAAGGACTTTCTAAGCTTGTAATGTTGGTTCGGGTTAGGGTAGGATATTATTTGGGAACAACATGGCTACACCCTTCCTTGAACATCTACATCACATTTTCAACCCTCCTTTTTTACTAAGGGCCACTCTTCTTTATTTTTTTTCTTATGCCTACTTTTCGCTTACTTTATTCACCACTTTTCTTTCATTTATTTTTCTTGCAACTTTTGTGTAAATTATTTTTTATTACATCCTCTCTCTTTACTATTCATTTTCTTACAATGTTAAAGAATATTAGGCATTTCACTTACAATTTTGTGACACGAAACTTCTTTCCATCAACTTTCACCACCCCCAACTTAGGCTTTTAGCATTAAGTTGCATCTTTAAGTTCAAGAAGGGTATGGTTCAAAAGAGGGATCAAAAGAATGGTTCACGGTTTGTAATGAGTTTTCAAAAGAAAGGTCCAAAGGCTCAAAGTGGGTAACTATGGATTAACTTTATGCACAGGTAGGCTTTTTAGGCTAGAGTGGGTTCTAAAGTCACAAAGATGGCCTAAGATCACTTCTCCAACCAACTATAATCAAAATTATCTTTGAAAGACTAATAGAGCAAGTTCTAGATAACATAAGTATTCAAGAGATGAATGCAAGTAGCTCACCATACATGGCATGAAAAATTAGAAAAGGGAGCTTAAATGTCCCTCCTGCTAGAGACAAAATTGGAGTATCTATTTCTATTCACAAGTTGAAAATATATAAAGCCACAAAAGAGAAAGGGTTTTGTTACAACGTTGCTCACGTCTATGACCTTGATTTTTTAGAAAATTTTGGACAGAGGGGGTTTCTTGTTTTACGATCATACTACGCACAATTTTCACTATGGATACAACCAAAGCCTTAGTCACATATTGCAAGCTATAGAATGGGTGAACCACCCATATGGCTACTTAACATTTGCCAATGGGTATGAATGCGATCACAAATATTTAATGCTACAGGTACTCAGACTTCCCTTGCATCCGTGACTAACCCAATTATGATGCTTTTACCCTTTAGAATGTCATCACTCAATCTATCATAGGGCAAATTTCGTCCACAGCTTAGAAAACCAGGTAGCCTTGCCACACCTCAACTCAAAAGCTTGAAGTTCCCTCACTAAAGTAAATTTAAGTGGCATAAATGATGAGAATAACTCTCGTAAATAGTAGGTAGTGCAGAAGTCGGATGCCTCAATCACGTCAACATGTTTGTGATCGCGGTCTGCTGTCCGTGATCAGGGTAACTGAGACTAAATTCCTCTATTTTTGCTCTATTTTTGATTTCCTGTATAGCTTTCAATTTTCCAGCTTTTTTTCCCCTATTTTCTTTAACACACTACTTATGTTAAAATACTTACAAAACATCAAAACAAACACAAAATAAGTCAAAGATGAGTTCCCTCCCATCAAACACCTAAATTAACATTGTGGCACGACTCTTCCCTTTTACCACATAGAATCTTTGAATTTAACACACTCCACCTTGTCCACCATGGAAATTTTCTCATTGCTTTACTTCATCCTTTGACCATTGACCACAAATTTCTCCCCTTCATTATTTTCTAATTCGACAGCACCACTTAGGTGGAAGTTAGAAATCACAAATAGTCCCAACCACTTCGAGTGGAGCTTCCCCGTGAAGAGCTTCAAATGGGAATTATTGAGGAGTACATTCTCTCCAATATGGAATTCTCACTATAATATTCGAGCATCATGCCATTTCTTCATTTTCTCCTTATACAATGCAAAAATCTCAAAAGCTTTTAGTCGAAACTTCTCTATCTCGTGGAGTTATGTCACCCACACCTCAAATGTTTCTCCCCAATTCATATTCAACCTCTTTAAAGCCCACAAGGCCTTGTGCTCAAGCTCTACGGGTTAATGGCATGCCTTTCCAAATACCAATTAGGAGGGAGACAATCCACTTAGGGTTTTATAGGCCATTCTATAGGACTAAAGTGCTTCATCAAGTTGCCTTGCCCAATTTATGCGACCTACATTCATCGTATTTTTTAGTATGACCTTGATTTTATGATTCAAAACCTCAACTTGACCACTTATTTAAGGTTCGTATGTAGTGGAAACTTTGTGCTTAACCCTATACTTATCAAGAAGAGCACCAAACACTCGATTGCAAAATTGCAAGATGCCATCATTAATGATGGCCCGAGGGGTGTCGAACCTTGTGAAAATGTGCTTTTTTAGGAATGATGTAACATATTTGCTCTTATTAATAAGGAGTGTGATGGTTTCCACCTATTTGGAGACATAATTGACCACCACCAAAATGTATTTATTCCTAAAGGAACTCACAAAAGGACCTATGAAATCAACTTTCCATATATCAAAGAGCTCCACCTCAAGGTTAGGCTTGAGGGGAATCTCGTGCCTTCTTAAAATACCACTATGTATTTGAAAATTATAACAATATTTAACATATCCAATGGCATCCGTAAGTATGGAAGGGCAATAAAATCCACATTGGAGAATTTTAGCGGTAGTTTGGATTTCTCCATAGTGATCGTGGTAAGGAGAAGAGTGACAAGCTTCCAAGATATCATTTATTTTAATATCCATGACGTACTGCCTAATAAATCCATTGACTCATTCTCAAAACAAAAATGGCTCATCCCAAAAATATCGGTTTGTATCAAATAAAAACCATTTCTTTTGATGGTAACTCAATCTTCGGGGAGTACACCACTTGCTACATAGTTGGAAAAGTCGGTATACCATAGTGTATTATTTCATAAGATGGACATTATCAATTAGTCGGGGAAAGCATCATCAGTTTTTGTTTCACCATGCTCTTCATTATTGCCTTCAAGTTGTGAGGAATGATCGACCACTTGATTCTCACACCCTTTCCTGTCTTTCACCTCAAAGATAAACTCTTGTAATGTGAAAACCACCTAATTAGGTGCGACTTTTCTTATTTATTAGCCATAAGATACTTAAGGGTGGAATGATCCATGTGCACCATAACTCTCGTGCCTAACTAATAGACATAAAACTTTTCAAAGGCGTACACAAACTCCAACAATTCTTGCTCGGTAATGGTGTAGTTGCATTGGACATCATTCAATGTTTTTCTTGTATAATAAATAGGGTTAAAGAGCTTGTCCTTGTATTTCCCTAGAACTGCACCCAATGAAATACCACTTGCGTCGCACATTATCTCGAACAGGGATGACCAATCCAGAGCCATAATAATAGGGACTGAAATGAACAATTCCTTAAGATGTTCAAAAGCTTTCAAACATGCCTCATCAAAGTTGAATTTAGATTCTTTCTCAAGATGTTTACATATGGGGTGCGCTATCTTGGATAAATCCTTGATGAAATGTTGATAAAACTGGCGTGGCCAAGGAAACTCCAAACACCTTTTTATAGAAATAGGAGGTGGGAGCTTGGAAATTACATCAACCCTATTTTGTTCGACTTGAATTCCCTTAGCCGATATTTTGTGGCCAAAGACAATCCCTTCTTTAACCATAAAGTGGTACTTCTCCCAATTCAATACAAGGCTTGTTTCCACCCACCTTACAATCACCTTGTTCAAATATTTAAGGCATGACTCAAATGAGTTCCCCACTACCGAGAAGTCTTCCATAAACACTTCCATAGAGTCTTAAACCATATCTGTGAATATTGACAACATGCAACATTAAAAGGTTGCCGGGGCATTAGATAACCCAAAGGTCATTTGCTTGAATGCAAATATACCATATGGGCAAGTAAAAGTTGTCTTTTCTTGGTCCTCCAAGGCGATACAAATTTTATTGTACCTCGAGTAATCATCCAAAAAATAGTACCATCCTTTCCCGGTGAGCCTATATATTATCTAATCTATAAAAGACATTGGAAAATGGTCTTTCTCGATCCATGAGTTCAATTTTGAAGTCCATACATGCTCGCCATATGGTGAACGATCGGATAGGGATGAGATCATTCTTTCCATTTTCAACTATTGTGATGCCACCTTTTTTTCAAAAAACATTATACTAGGCTCACCCAAGTGCTATTTGATATAGGATATATCACTCCTGCGTTAATCCATTTTATGATTCATTTCTTCACCACCTTCTGTATGGGTTTATTTAATCTTCTTTGGTGTTCCACACTTGGTATATGATATTGCTTTAGTTTAATTTTGTGCGAACAAATGTCAGGAGCTATATGATGATATCCGTTATCGTCCAACCAATGGCCCAAATGGATTTTCCTATCACCAACTTCAATAATTCTACTTAAGAAGAGTCAAGGTCACTAGAAATGATGATTGGTAGAGTATCACCCTCCCCCAAGAATATGTATTTGAGATAGGGTGGTAAGGGTTTCAATTCAACCTTAGGAGGTTTAAGGAAGGATGGTTTTGCAGGTGGACTTTCGTAGTTTTTTAGATCAAGATCCAAATTAACCATGTTCTTGATGTGAAACCCAAAGCTAATTAAAGATCCTACCACATCATCATACTCCTTCTTTTCATATTTTTCACAATTCCACAGAACCCCAACTAAAGGATCATTCAAAAATCTCACATTAACATGGTTCGACACTTCCCATCAATAACATCAATCACCAAGATGAGTTTTAAGTCCATTGGTTGTTTCATGGACTTGCATACATTGAAGGATACCTTCTTATTATTCAGTCTAAACTTTTTCTCGCCGGAATCCACATCTACCAAAGCCTTTTCATTAGCTAAAGATGGCCTCCAAAGGATAATAGGAATTTTGACGTCCATTGCAAAATCAAAAATAACAAAGTTGGTCGGGAAGATGAACCGGTCCACTTTTACTAGAACATCATGGAGAAATCCCATGGGTTTTTTGATGGATCGATCAGCCATGAGCAACTTTATTTTTGTGGTCTTTGGCTGCCCTAATCTAAGCTTGTGAAATATAGCATAAGGCATAAGGTTTACACTTACTCCAAGATCATGCAATGCCTTTAAAAATGTGAATACGCAGTGGTGCATAAGAATGTAAAAGCACTGACGTCCTTCTTCTTTTCCACATATGTTCTAGTAATCATGGCACTACAATGATGTGTCACTTCTATTCATTTGTCATCCACAAATCTCCTTTGAGGTATCAAATCCTTCATAAACTTAGCATACCCTGGCATGTCTTGGAATGCCTCAATAAGAGGGATATTAATAGAAAAGGGTACTAAATTTATCAAAAAACTTGTTGAGCTTATCATGCTCTCCCTTTCTCAAGGACCATTTTGGGAAAGGAGGATAAATGGGGTTCGATGGCATAGAGATAATTTAACAATCATTAACTATTGGATTTCCCATTAATATCTCACTTAACTTTGGCTCTTCATTATTGGACCTTTTTTTATTCACCTTTGTCTCCTCTCCATTTTGTATTTCTTCACTTTGCTTCTCTATGAGATACTTTGATATTTTGCTTACTTTTGCCTATAGTTATTAGATAGAGGTAGAGTGGGATGTAACTGTTTGGAGGAGCATAGAGAATTCACTTTGCATCTTATTCTTCATTTGTCGGCCCTATAAACACTACTCAAGATTTGTGCCAAAGTATCTCTATTGATTTTCTCTTTTCTTCCACAACGTGCCATGCTTTGACTTTCTCGATTCTGACCTTGATTCCTATCTTGTCCTTGTAGGGCAAGATGGAAACCCTCCGAGCTCTTAGGTACCATACCTAACTTGTCATCAATCACTTTTTCCTCTGCGTCTTCATATAGTTCAACTTCTTTTGCACTTATCACACTTACACATTCCATTTGATCACCTAATATATGCTCGAGTAGGAGTTCAATGCATGACATCACCTTGACCATATTTGCATCACTCTCTTCCTTATTATTTTTTTATTTTGGGTCACAAAGGATGAGAAGGGAGCCCCTATGTCCACCTCAGCATCTTTTATATCTCAAACCTTATACCAAATTACCACTTAGGCCAAGACTTTTGAAATATTCCTGTATAAAGAGTTGATGAATGATCCACCGGAGGCATTTTCCACTATGGCCTTCTTTTGTTGGTCCAATGCACTATAAAAGATTTGGAGAAGTATCTTCTCCAATATTTCATGCGTGAGGCATTTTAACAGTGTTTCCTTTAATATCCCCCTAGCATCGTACCATGGTTCTTTATGGTATTGGTGGAAATAAGAAATCTCATCCCATAATTTTAGCATCCTAGAAGGTGGGAAGTATTGACTTAAGAAGGCCTCCATGAGACTTCTGCATGGAGTAATAGATCTAGCAGGCAAACATCTTAGCCATAGAATTGCCTTTCCCATGAGAGAAAATTGGAAATGGCATAACTAGATAGACTCTTGGGATATATGTGCAACATTAAATGGAGCACAGACTTCCACAAAGCCCTTTAAGTGGGCATTTGGGTTTTCATGGACTTCACCCTCAAAAATTCCCATTAAGTGGAGAAATTGCATTATTACACTTGTAACATAAAATACACCATACTTCTCGGGGGGGGAGAATACGAATGGCACTTTCATGATTTCCAGCCCCAAAATAATCCGAGTCCTAGTGACTCATTATTATTTGGGAATAATAATGTTTACCTAAGAAAAGATAAAAAAACAACAAGGAAATTAAATTAAATTCACCATGGGTGCACCTAACCAAAAATCACACCGCACAAGCAAAATCTATATTTCACTCCCTAGTAACAACTCTGTTTTGATAACGCTCCACTCACTCCCATGTTTGAGAAGTGAGGCAGTCATTGTCAATAACCCAACTCATGTTGAGGTCCAACCCACAAGAAACGAAGTATAAGTTTCCAATCTTTTGGGTGTTCTAAATGCTAAAAGCTTACCCGTAATAACAACAAACACAACATGTAAAATAAAATAGGGGGATTGGTTTTGAAATTGTTTGTAACAATCTTTGGTTAAAAACATACTAAATATTACTTTTGATGTAAACTCAATTTTGGGAGAAATCTTGGGATTATGTCTACCTAAAATTAAGAGCATGTGGGTTGATAATGGTTTAACATAAGCTTTAGTTGTCAACTAAGGGATAGGCTAGGTCAAAGATCGAGGTGGTTAATCTTTCAATAAAACCTCAACGATTTCACCCATTGGCTCATTCGAGCACCAAACAAGTGCGCAATTCATAATCACACAAAACCTCAATCAAGCATCCCTATTTCTAGGATGATACTCTTGACATAATTTACACTCCTATAACACTTATTTCTAAGATTGCAAAAGGTAGTAGACCATAAGATCAATTGTCCACTATTGCCTCATCTCCCTATAACCCTCTTTCAAGGATGTTGTGGGTTACCTCAAGTTCGTCTTCATCCCTCCTTCAAGGATGATAAAGGGTTTTAAGAGTTTGGGGTTTTCACCCATCAAACCCATTTAGAGATTTGGGGTTTTCACCCACAAGTTAAAACTAATAAGCTCACTCAATAGTGGAATCCATAATCAACAATTATAAATCACGCAAACACATCAACTCCCGCACACAAATACACTTTAGTTCAACATAATCCCAAGACTAAAGAAATTAGCTACTCATGAGATAAGGGAAAATAATATTACCAAGTAATTATTCCTTGGTATCCATAATAGTAGAAATCAAATAATCTTCACTTCTAAATTTCAATTTCACTAATTTCTTTTAGGAATAATAATTACAATAACTATGAACAATTAATTTTTTTACCCTGAATTCTAGGGTTATTTCTTTCTTTCTTTCTAACCTCCCTGTAATTTCACACCCTTCTTCCAAAGGTGTTTGGACATTTTATAGAGATCCTTAATCAGATATCTAAATTTACCATATGCCCTTGCTCATTTATCCCGTTAGGCCACGATCGCGAAGATTTGACTACGATTGCGCGACCACGGCCGCAGCTATGACTGAGTGATCATGGTATGTTGAACTTATTTATAAACTACAATCGTGTTCCTCATACCATGATCAATTTACATGAGGCTATATATATTCTCTACTTAGCTGACTACGATTGCGATAACTAAGGCTATTTCTGCTCTAAGTCACAAGTAGCACTTTTTTAATCCCTTTTAATCCTTTTAAGCTCCAATCCATATCTTTCCTTGCTATCAACTATGTGCCTACAAAATATGGGTATTAGTGAATTCAATCACAATTATGACTCTTTTATTCAATCAAAATAAGGTAATGCGCATGAATGAAAAGTGCAAATGAGTGGCAGAATCACCACTCATCAATTGACACTCTTAGTTATCTCGAGTTAGTATTATCTATCTTGTTTTATGTTTGGATTTCAGTCACTTCTAAGTGTTATGTCCTATTTGGCTAGGCAAAAGAGGTGGTCTTCGATCCTTGGTGGACTTGAGATACCCGTCAGGGAAAGTCCCTGGTTTGAGTCATGACACTTTACTAGTTAGACCATGATTAGATCTATATGACTCATGATGAGTCTTTATGACTCTTCACCTGTGTCTTGCCTTGAGCAATAAGTATAATTGCTGAGAAAATTCAAATTTTAAAACCAGGTGTATTATAGTTTATAAATTTAAACACGATTCACGCTTCTATTGCTAAATCATACTCATGAATAAATATGTGAATTTCATATTATATTTGAGATCATAAGATCCAAACTAAAATTATAATAATTTTGTAATAGTCTATAATATGAAATGGTGAGTTTGAGTTGCTTGTAAACTGAATAAATCACACTAAAATCATGTACTCATCAAATTTCATGTAAAACAGCTAAAGAACAATTCACAATATCAATCATGTGAGTAAAAACATAAATAAATATGAATTCTTATACTAAATGATGTTTAAATCATAAGCAAATAATAATTTCAAAATCATGGAAGTGGGTATGGACCCTAATCAACAAATCCATGCATTCATATAAAAATTGAGCTCTTGGGAACAATGATAAAAGTAAATGATTGTTCAAACCCCAATTACCTAAACTTAATGAATTTCATGAAGAAAACTTCAATTGAATCCTTGGAAGTTTGAATTTTGGAGAAAAAATCCTTCTTGAATGTTATTAATATCTTGGGAGGAGAGGAATGGTGTAAGTTTGACTTAGGAGGGGAGAAATCTCATTTAGTATTAGTTGTAGGAGTAATTAGAATGTTAAAGACCAAAATAACCTAAAACAACTGATAGAAGATGGCATTTCAACATCGCTGCGACCATGGGCATGCCCTTGTTGTGCCACATCAAGGGCGAGACACACCCTTAACACGACAACCAGTAGAAGTCACATGCCATTATCATGCCAGACCACTAGTTTTCACGTCAGGGTGTGCCATGCCCTAATCATAGAACCTTACTATTTTGGAGTCCTAAAATATCCCATAACTCATTCAAAAAATTCCAAAACACTTCCCAATTGTCCCGTTAACATTCATTATCATATTTCAACTTAAAAATTGCCTTAAAATACAAGAGATCTATCAAGATAAAATCGTCTAAATTTTGGCGTATAATATAAAAAGTGGTAGTTGATCTTAAACTTTAAAGTGGAAAACTGTATATTAGTGTTAAGTTAAAGCAAATAGATCAAAATTTTGAAATAGGATAAAATAAGTGGGGTGCTTTCTTGACTATATTACGCTAGTAGTTTACAAGTAGGTAAATCACTTACATAGACTGTTTCACCAGTTGAAAGGACCTAGTAGTTGCATTACCTACTTTGACTAATGACCTATTTTCGAAGAAAACTATGTCAAGGAAAAGGAAAAATGAAAATAATGGGAAGACAATACCTATTATGTCCAAGTCCACAAGAGTTATATTAGAATGGCATAGTAGGTGCATTACTTATTTGGACTTTTGACCAACTTATTTGGCCAATTAAGTGCATCACCTACTTAATCATTTTGTGGTCCCAATTAAAATAGAAAGAGAGGCGACTAAAGAAATCCTCTTAATTTTATCGTTGGCTTATTTTGTCATTTGATTATTGAAAAAATAATTGTTGATTCTCTTAAGTTCTCTCTCAAGCTTTCCTATTCTATAAAACTCCAAAACAACCACCCTAACTTTCCTCTAAGGTACTTGAAGTTTTATTTTCTTCTCAAGATTAGGCAATTAAGTTTGTTATGCTTCTAGCTTGATTATCCTATGGAGGGTTGTGGAATTATTTTCTTTATTTTAAAAGTGTAGGAAAATCCTCTTTAAGCTTGTCAGTAACACCTTTTTCAACTCCTACTAGATTCATTATCTTATTTGATTCAAGTTGAAGGACAATTTATTGTCTTTAAGAATTGGAGATCAATAGTTCAACTTTCAATTTTGTATCTCTTTGATCATGATCGATAATAATAGATTTTAGATGTATTTTTAATACAAACTCATATGATAGTGATCAAAAGTTGTAAATTTAATAATTTCCTATTGAGTAGATGGATTTTGGGAATATGTAGGGGTGTCTTTATCTGTTGTTGTTGGTAGGCAGTGAGTGACCTCATAAAATAGTTGAGTGGAGTTATACTAAATTATAGAAAGATGATATGGCGATAGACCAAGTGCCGAGGCGATAGATAGTCTTACTTCTAGACAAGTGTTTAGCCAAAGTTTTACAAGGATCACATTGTTGCTAAAATTAGCTTCATTATGTACTTACAGTGTACATTAATGCTTAAAGGAAATAAGTCTAATTTATTATAATATTTTGGTTGCACCGCGGGGTATGCAAGACTATTCTAGTTCATATTATTTGGCATGAAGTCTTATACTTGTGTACCAACAAAGTGAACTTTCTACATGATTTTCATGGTAAAAGATGGACACCGATGGGGTACAATTTTCGCTGTAGTTATGTCCTTTTTGTACTACTACCTTTCACCTAAAAATGTATCAAAGTTTCATATATTTCTCTTGGATGACTTAATATAATCCTAGATTACACATGCTAAGAGTGTTCATATGTTGAATATACAATCATTCCACACATGACCGAATTGCTCTAATTATCTGTTTGGTCATATACTTTATTGTCTTACATATTCATAGTTTTTTTGTTGGATATCACTTCCATCGTGTTAGGATACAATGTTACCTCATAGAGATTTTACATCTTCAATTACTAATGGTATATGTCCCTACTTGAGATGTGTATTTGCCCTAGAGTTGAATCTATCACTTGCTTCACATATATCCTTTCATTTAGCATGGCCTATGATGTGGTTATTATACAGTACTAACCTTTTATTATAGGAGTTATATGTCTCCACTTATGTTAGGATTTCCCAAATCACGGAACATGTGTCACCTACCCAACTTTAACCTAAATATGAGAACCCTTATCACCCAATCTTTCAAATTAATGCATAAGAAATTCAAAATACCTTCAAGTAAGTATTTCAATAAACCTTTTGTTTAAACCGCCCTTACTACATTATAATATCGTAAAAGTAAATCACATAATTTCCCATAACCTAATCTAAATGGGTACACAAGCACTAAACAATTGGAAGGATGACCTGAGACACAACATCCATGTATGAGTAGGACGACAAGAGCTACTGAAAAATAATCACCATTGTATCTATAGAAACTCCAATTGAAACTCTAACTGACTTGCATCATTGCTATATCTCCACATAGAGATATATTAACTGTGGTATCAATACAACCACACATATTCATAGGTATCATCGTTCAACCAAGGTTAGAGACATATAATAACATATAACAAATAAGAAGAAATCATGACAGACATACAACCTTAATATATGAACACACTTAACTTACTTCAATTTCCAATCTTATTACCGTTCTTTCACTTAAGCAATATTAATTTACCCTCAGGGCATGACTGGCAAACTATAGTCCATGAATTAATCTAACCCAAAATTCTTACCACTTGCATTATTACAAAAAAACTCTATATACTTTTATCTCTCTCTATCATTAATCCCCTTTTATGACAACCATCACTCCCTATTATACTAACACTAGCCATCAATATTGCAACGACCAAGACTACCAATAATACCAGCAACTTTGTAAGAGGGAACACTGATAAATCGATAAATTTCAACTAATTTGACCTAAAAATGGTAAGATATCATGTCCTCAATGGTAAATTTAATGTGTTTGTGTGGTTTAATTTTATCTCAAAGGATAGAAGTGGTAGAAATAGTAAAAAGATCAAAGATTGGAGCTAAATGTGCAAAAACGCATCGTCTAGGAAAATTGGCACATTGCCAAAGTGGCTTTTGCATCACCAAAAGGGATAATCCACTGCCAAACATCACAGTTTGGGCAAGGTCCAAAGTTGAACAAAATGGTGATAAGAATCACAATTCAGTAAATCACCAAATGGATCGATAAAGGCCAAGTCCTACCACTAAATATAACAGATGTCAACCATTGGACCTTAATATGTCAAATCAATAGGCTAAATTAAAATTTGACATATTGTTGAGTTATTTGGAAATAAATAACCCCTTAATCGAATTGGATATGTTACGATCTGAGGCTACCCCTAGTCGTAATATAATACTTAGAATCACAAGTGACCCAAGCTAACCCATGGCCTAGAAAATCACTAAGAATATCTATAGTAACTAATAAAAACACTTATATGAAAGTTTAACTAAATAATAAAATAAATATTTAAATAAATACAATCGATAAGAAATAAATTTGAGATCACAAGCTGAATATCTAAATATAAGTGAAAGCCTCTACTAAGACAAGTTGCTGGGACAAGACTCCAGCTAACTCTAACTATTTAAAAATTTGAATGACAAAGACAAAATAAAATGAAATGTTGACTCTAGTTCTCGCATAATGATGACTCACCAAAATATTATTACTGATATGATAAGAGGTTGTACTAAGCGTGATCTAGATGTTGAGCATCAGAACCTATAGTATAAGATAATATGGTGCTAAGAAAGTATATCATATATACTTTGAATAAACTGAGTATGTGAGATATAAAAATAATTGATATAAGTCGAACATGATACAAGTAACATGATAAGCTAATTGAAGACAAAGTAATGAATGTGTCTTGCATAATGAACTGAATAATTGAATATAAGGTCATGCGAGAATCTGTATCTGGACTATAAACTGTGGATTATGGGAGCTACTTATAATCCACATACCTCAATCTCAGCTAACTGTAGTTTAACCTACAACCCCAGTTAGAATTGTGTTTAGTACCTTGCTACAGGTATGAACACTGATTGACGTGGATCCACTAAACTGCTGTCCAAAAGATTAAGGTATCAAGCCAGTACTTATAGGTTCCCTTTACAACATACCATACATTCTTAGTTTTGTTACTTAGGGACTTCTACTAAAGGTCTTGTCCTAACTAACAGATAATCCTTTATCCCTGCATCCACTCAGTGCTAAGTACTACTTCTAACTAAATGACACCAATTACTACAATGCTTAAGCTAATGATAATCTTAAGATTGAAAATAAATTAAATAATTGAAATTATTCAAAACATGTAAACTGGGGATTATAGCATCCAAAAGTATATGCATGAAATCCTAGATCATCGGGTATTCATTACCCATTATCTCTAAAGAATGCAACTATTATGATAATCTTGTAAACTGAATAAATTTACAAAATTCGTTGACTTAGGTTCAACAATCATGCATTTTATAATATAGCCAGGGTTTGTGATCATGTAAAGTAATAACAATGAAATTTATCCTAAAATAGAGATTACAACTCAATGATACTAAAAGACTGAGATATCAATGAATTTACCAATATCCTCAAACCTTAAATTATGAAAAAAGAATTGAATTGGAGAATTTAGTTAAATTTAGGACTCAATAGGTGAAAAGAGACCCATTGGTGAAATCCCACATACTTGAAGATGAGAACCATAAAAAATTCTTTATAATTGAATATCTAAGGAAGATGAACCCTAGCTCTACCTTAGGGAAAACAATCACCTCTTTTTTCCTTTATAAAACTAAGTGTTGCATGGGTTTTGAGTAATGGGGGATTACGATAATATTAATCCCAATAATGACCCTTGATATATTAAAAATGATGTGGTTTTGGTATTAAAAATATGGGAAAAGACTTATATGTCTCTTTAAAAATCATAACTAGAAACTGCTGGGAGGGATGTAAGAAACCTTCCCCTGATCATAGAACCAACCTAAGATCGTGTGTTGCACTCGTGGTATAAAGGTACAACTTTAAAACTTTCATATGTTGGGGTTGTGTCAATTAGACTAGACTATTGTAAAGTCGTGCAATGCTCCATGATCGTGGTTTTACTTGTGGTATCTCACTGTAGAGCAATGCTTTACTAAAAAATCTATAACTTTTTACTTTAATGTTGGATTAAGGCAAAGCTAGATGCGTCTGAAAGATAATTCAAATATATATACTTTAGTGCGTCTGGAGATCCAAAATAAAATTTTTAATTTAGAAGTTATGCTTATTTGAATCTAATCATTTACGAGGAATAAATTGGTAAGAGAGCTTTTGGCTAGTTTAAGGTATAGGGGGTTATTGTGGCCTTGATACATGGAAAAAACCCCTCTTATACTGTTAAAACTTGAGGATTAATCCTATATGTACTTGACGCATGGTTTTGTCCTAGTACTGGATATTTCGTGGGATTACAGGATATAATATCTTTTAAGTTACTTTGAGGACCATTTTTTCTAAAGCTAGTTAAGCAATTTTGGCTGATTGGAACGTTATATTTTATCATATTCTTGAGGCTAAAGCTTATAAGTGAAAAACTAGCTAGATTCTTAGTTACTTAGTGCAAATTTCCTGTGAATTTGCATTTCTCTTGGAATATTTGGATTCTACGGTGGTTTTTATTAAGAATATAGGTATATTTCCTTTTTCTCTTGTTAAGACCAGTTAAGTTCCTAAAATTTTGAGTTACGCATTATTGAGTGCTAATTTTCTTATGAATAGTGATTATTTACCTTTATATTTTACTGAATGTTATGATTTTAGCTAAATCTCTATGGTTCAACTACAGAATTGAGGTTGAAAAGTCTCTTAATGATTAGATCCCTTGTTTATCTTGAAATAGAAAATGAGGGTGGAGAAATTTAGTTGACAAGGACTTGAGATTTTCTCATTTGATAGCTAGTGCTAGATATCAACTAAGTAACTTGTGGTTATTATTAGGTAATTTTGTGGTAGATTTAATATTTTTTTTCAATAACTAAGACCAAGCCTATTCATAACTATCAATTAATTTTTTGGTGCATTTTCACTTACCCACACTTATAATCACTCTTCAGAGGGCATAACCCCAAGTACCTTTACCTAATAACTATATTCTTTAGTATTTTTTTGACAAACCAACATTGAAATTAATAATTTAGTACAAAATTATTTTAAATTAACCCCTAATTTACTTTATTGCATTAATTTAACATTGCGTGCCAAGTAATAGTTACTTTTGACAGTTGAGGGTGAAGCTATCATCTTCATTCCAAGTTGAATCGACCCTGACATCGAGTTGGGTAAAATATATTATATTGCTAACTACTACATACATCTAGACTTTTATTTTGAGAGTTATCAAAATAGCATCATTGTTGTGGAATGAACCATAGTATTCATTCATTATGTTGTTATAAGTTACTTTTGCAAGTCGTAGTGTAAGTTTATTTTATTTACTTTTTTGTCTTATTTAGGTGATAATCTAAGTTGTAACAACTTAATGAGACAATACGGTAGCACTATCGTTTCCTTAGATAGACATATTGAGGATGAAGATCACTTAAGGAATGCTGCAAGGGCAAGGGCAATTTGCATCTCACCTGCGGAGGGTATTAGAGTATTTCATGGCTCAAGTGTGATGCTCCACTTAATCCAAATAAAGGTCTATTTGGTGGTCAATCTCATGAGGATTAAAACATCCATTTAATATTTTTATATATGTTTACCTACTTTTCAACATTACTTATATATCATAAGTCTTTTCGGTTGAGGCTCTTTCCATTCTCATTGATGGGTGATACAATATTGTGGTTAAGGGAATTAAGTGTAGGATCTATAATATCTTGGGTTGAGTTGATGGAGGTTCTTATAAACCAATTCTTTTAGCCATACCACATGCTCTAATTAAGAGATGAGATCATAAATATTTAGTAATTGAGTATTGAGCCATTGCATAAAGCATAGTTAAGGTTTAATAAAAAGTTGCTACAATGCCTAAACCATGCACTGCCTGATAAAATGCTTCTCCAAATTTTTTTATAGAGAATTGGAACAATTGAACAAGATAGTGGTGGATAACGCAGATAGAGGATCTATAATTAAATAAACTTTCAAAGTTGCTTCAGGGTTATTAGACCAAGAGTCAAAGAAAAGTAGATCATGGAACACAAAATATACTAAGTTAGTTGTGGGGGATCTCTCTTCATCTTTTCTGATCCAATAACAAAGGAAGAAGGATAAGAAGAGAGATCAAAATATGGAAACAGTAATCACACAATTAGATCTCCTCATAAAATATGTAATAGGTTCAATTCCAAAGGCAGTCCATAGCTTTAAATAGAACCAAAGTGTATGAAATGATGATGTGGATGAACTTGATGAATAAATTTAGTTCTTATTAAATCAATTATTATGGGTTTTGACCTACCTATAAAAGCCAAATCAGGAATCAAGGTATTAAGGAAAGGAACCATGATTGGAAGGACCGAGATCGTGATAGATATTGGAGGGATAAGGAAAAAACTGGGATTGCAATTGGAGAGACAAGGAATATGACCATGATAGATACATCCCTCCTCATTATAGTAAAAAAGTTAAAGAGTCTACTACCATGGAACCAAAAGGTTTATAAAAGAAGATGTGCTTTCTTGTATCATTATAGAAGTCGAGGGAAGTAGCAAGATGTCAACAGAGTTAAAGAGCAACTTTTCACAGCTCAATCAAATGGTCACCTTATTTTTGGCCTCCATCAAGCAAATTGAAGAATAATTAGACAAAATATTTGATCATATAAGAACAAGGAAAAAGGGTGGTTTACGAAGTGACACCATATAAAATTTTGAAAATGGTGCTCATATCATGCTAATTTTTAGTTGGAGTTATAGTACTCTCGACAACAATATTGTAAATACTGATGATAACTCTAATGAGAGGGCAATTTAAGAACAAGTGAGAATAAATAAAAAGTGGCTTGATAGGTCAAATAAAAAATCCCCTATTCCAAATAAGCCACATGCTGAGAATTTAAGAGAAGTGGGAAAAAGGCTGAAGTTGAAGAAATACCACAAGTAGTTAATGATAATGTCTTGAGATTAGAAGAAATTCTGATTATCTAGAAGCTGCAAATTAAAATACCTCCACCATTCCCACAAAGTTTCAAGTATAAGAAAGATGATATAAAGTTCAAGAAGTTCCTCTCAAAATTTAGAAACTTATCAGTGAACACTCCTTTATTAGAGCCTTTCATGAGATGCCCGGGTATGCTAAAATCATGAAGAACTTGGTGAGAAATAAAAGAACAATGGTCTTTAAAATAGTGGAAGTTTCACATAGGTTTAGGACTATCATGTCAAGCCTATGGTGATTACGAAAGAAGACCCTTGTGCATTCACTATTCCTTGCATCAATGGGATGTATTTATTTTAAAAAGTGTTGTGTGACTTAGGAGAAAGTATTAACTTGATGCCTCTAGCTATATTTAAGAAATAGGGGTTGGGTAACCCAAAGCCCATAACCATGAGAATCTTAATAGTGGATCAATCCATTAAAAGACTGATGGGAATTTTACATGATATGCTTATTTGAGTCAATAAATTTATATTTCTCATGACTTTGTGATCCTAGATTGTAAAATTAACTATGAAGTTTCTATCATTCTTGGTAGATATTTTATTTCTACTTCAAAGGAATTTATTGATGTGGAATATGGAAAAATAAATTTAGGATAAACAATAAAGAGGTGACTTTTAATGTGTGCAAGTCCGTGAAGCAAGTGACAGACTTGCAGGTAATATTCATAATTGATGAAGAGGTACCATATGCTATGGAGGTGAATTTAATTAGGAATACTAGTTGAAGTATAGTGGAATTATGGAAATAAAGAGGTTGAATATTATAATAAGGTTGTTGATTCATTGATAGGTCTTGGCTCCTACACCAAGAACCTATGCAATAAGATCTTGACTTAAAGAATAGAGAGAGTCCTCCTATGAAGTCTTCAATTGTAGAACCACCACAATTTAAGATAAAAATATTACCATTACACCTTATCTATATCCTAATAGGGTAAGGTAATAACTTACCCATTATTATGTGAGATATGGGCATTGAAATTAGTTGTTAAGAAGTACATTCAAGCTATTGGGTGGACAATTAGGATTGATCCCATATTTCTACTCATAAAATAAAGTTGGAGTTTGGTTGTTTATTGAGTTTTTAACATCAATAGAAGTTAAATCCTCCAATACAAGAGGTTGTTAAAAGAAGATAATCAAGTAATTAGATATGAGTTGTGTATTCAATTTTAGATAGCATATAGGTGATCCCAGTTCAATATGTCTCAAAGAAAGAAGGGATTATTATGGTTCCTAATGATAATAAGGAACTTATTCTCGTGAGACCGGTGATAGAGTGGAGAGTAAGCATGGATTATTTGAAGTTGAACTCCTTAATAGAAAAAGACCATTACCACATGCAGATTATGGACCGAATGTTTGATAGGTTGGTGGGACAAGGTTGGTATTGACTTTTAGTTTGCTACTCTGGATATTATAAATTTTATATAACCTTCGAGGATCTAGAAAAGGCTACCTTCACATGTATATATAAGACTTTTGCTTCAAGTGAATGCCCTTTGGGTTATGCAATGAACCCTCACTTTTCAAAGATGCATTCTATCAATATATTCAGATATATTAGAGGACACTATGGTGGTTTTGATGGATAATTTTTCCATTGTAGGTGACAATTTTGAATCTTGTTTTAAACACTTGGGAAAAATACTCAAACATTGTGTTGAAACTAATCTTGTGTTGAATTTGGAGAAGTTCCATTATGGTAAAGGAGTGTATTTTCCTTAGGCATAAAATTTTTGTCAAGGCATTCAAGTTGATCGAGAAAAAGTTAAAGTTATTTTAGTTACCTCTTTCTATCTCTATTAAAGGTGTTCAAAGCTTTCTTGGGCATGCCAATTTTTATATAAGTTTATCAAAGAATTGTCTATGCTTTCTCACCCAATGTGTAAACTTCTTACAAAGAAAGGAAAATTTGAGTTTTATGGTGATTGTGTGAGGGAATTTAATTGCCTCAAAGAAAAACTCATGGTGGCTCCTATTATTGTGGCTTCAAATTGGTCACAACCTTTTGAATTAATATGTGATGCAAGTGGTTTGGCATTGGGTGCAATATTAGGAAAAATTAATGACAAACTATTTTATATCATATACTATGATGAAAAGTGATTGAACGACGAACAACATAATTATATGGTTACAAAGCAAGAGTTTCCTATCATAGTCTATACTTTTAAGAAATCTAGAGCCTACTTGTTGGCCACAAAATCTATCATGGACACTAATCATGCAGCCCTTAGCAACTTAATGGACAAATAAAATGCCTAACCTTGGTTGATTAGGTAGATCTTGCTACTTCAAGAATTCAATTTCAAATTTAAGTATCAAAAAGGATGTGAAAATCAAGTAGTAGACTACTTATCTCGCCTCAAGTAAAAAAAACAAAAATAGGGTAAATTGATATTGATGACGTATTTCTTAATGAGCTTTTTATGTCTCTTAAGGTGAGTATGCTACCATGGTATGTCAATTTTGCAAATTATGTTATGAGTGGGTTGCTCCCCTATTATTTGAACTAGTACCAAAAGAAGTGCTTTCTCCACAATATGAAAAGTTACTATTGAGATAAACCTTATGTTTTTAAGCAGTGTATAGATAGATCGATACGTTATTGTGTCATAGATCATAAGATGAGGCCTATTCTTGAGGCATGTAATTCATCATAGATTGGTGGCATTATGGTGTGTCCATACAACTATAAAAGTCCTCTAAAGTGGATTTTATTAGACAACTTCATATTATGATACCAATGAATTTGTGTGGACATGCGAGTAATACCAAAGTCTAGGTGGAATCTCAAGAAAACACAAAATTCCCTTACAACCGAGTGTGTATGTTTATTTATTTGATGTATGAGGCATATGAAACACCCTACTTTTGACCTTAGAAAATTTCTTGATTTTGAACTTTCTATGTATCATACGACTAATGTCATACCACTAGTATGGAGTAAATACAGTTTGAAGTCCTTGGTCATACGTTACTCAGTGTAGTGTTGGTTATTTACTATTTAAGGTACGAGAAGGAATCATACTAGTTGTATGTTAGGGTATGAGAAGTATAGTACTAAACCATATGATGTCCTATACATAGCCTATATGATTCTGCCTAGGGTACGGTTCTAGGGTACCAATGGTATGATTTGATACGAGTTAGGCCATGAACTTATATGTTGGATAGAATTGGAGTCTAATATTATGTCTAGGGTATAAGTGGTATGTGCCACTCATAGGAATGGTGTACGAGTTAGGGGGGTCGTACCCTCATATGCACATTTTTCAACCTTTAAGATGAGGATATTTTAGACATTTCTTACCCCAAAACCCTTAAGACCCCACATCTTAAAACATATTGTAGACTCTCATAACATACTTTGAAAGATAAAATCAATTGTAAAACTCTCTCTTTAAGATTGCGCTAGAGTTTCTATAAGGTGTTCATCTAGAGGCACAAGAGTCAAGTTCTTTTCGTGAATCTTTATGAATAAGGCGTATGACTCTTGTCTCATTTTTAGTTAACAAAAATCATATGTTTAAAGCTTTGATTATGAATCATTAACCATGGTTGTGAAAACCAATGTTGAGGATATTGTTGCATATAGTTGAGTATTATTTACTCTTGGTTTAAATTATATTTAGACATGTTTTTTATGATGGATTGCACATAGGGGTGCTTGGTAATTGTGGTTTAACAAATGGGCCATGGGTAACCCTAAACTTGATGGTTTTTACCTTGGTTTTAGTCTTAATAATGGTATACCCTTAACATATTTGTAAAAGCGTCTAAGAGAATAAACTAGTCACATATTAAATAGTGTTTTGAAATGGTTGGTAAATTATTGTATGAAGGATTTGTTTGCCATGTAATAATTTAAATAGTAACCTTGGTGGTTTAATTAGCTAAAAGGGGTTTAAGTCCCTAAACATTAAGATGATTTATGTCTTTAGTAAATAATGCATTTGAGTCCCTAAACTTCGAATTAAATTAGTGTCTTTGTTAGATAATAGGTTTGAGTCCCAAAGTCAAATGAATGATTGGTTGGTTGACAATGGTAATGGCATATGGTAAGCTTAAAAATGGCATTGGATGATGATACCAATGAAGTGGCTTTTATAAGAAATTGGCTTAACAACTGTGTATATAAAATGATGATTTTAAACTAGGCTTTAAAATGGGATGTGTAGTTGAGACATAAAAGTAGAGTCTGAAGAACAATACCAAAAATTTCCCTAGCCGGTGCAGGTGTCTTTATGATTGGGTGGTTCGAGTCCCTTAAATGAATAAATAAATAGGAGGTTCGAGTCCACCATAATACTTGTATTGGTGCTTAAATCACCATGATTATGCCAGCCAGGAGGTTTGACTCCCCCATATAGTTATATACGATTATAGATATTCTCTGGTTTGTATGGCTACACATACTGGGTCCCTTCCAGCTAGGGAAGAGTTGGTCTCATATAGCCCGTGGGTGCCTTGATATATGACAGTTATGCTACATAACACAGGTTAATATTTTTAAAGCCCAGGATAATCTTGTTCTCTATCTTAGCATGGTATATATATTTATATATATGTATTGCATTGGTTATATGCATTGGATTGTCAGTTTTGAACTGTTGGCATTATTTTATCCTTATACTTGAGTTACATGCTAGTGATCCAAATGCTAATCATCTTTGGACGTTGTATCCCTACGTGATGCAGGTGTTGGTTATACTATCAAATCTCCTACTCAGTGACTCAGATTCAGGGATAGCTTTATGTTGGATTTAACTGGTAAGCATCCATATTACGGAAGAGTCCATATTATGTTATGGACTTCTATACATATTTTTTTTTATTTCTTAGACTTTGGTTTTTTTACTATGGTCAGGGGCATGTACCGATCGGATGTTGTTTTGATTTCTAAAAGAGGCTTTGTGAGACTACTTTGTGCATGAGCGGTGTTGGTATTAGTGTCATTCTTGGCACTGGTATTGGTATTGAGGCTAACACTATTTGAATACATTTGATTTATGATTGTTCCATCTTTATATATGCTTGGAATTATTCCAACTTCAGGGTATATGTTGGTTGGCTGGATTAGGTAGCGGGGTGATCTTTGATCTGTGTTGGACTTGAGATGGCCACTGTGACAAGTCCTGGGTTCAAGTCATGTCAATTTGGTAGTGGAGCATAGGTTCATGGTTAGTTGGGTGCCCATAAAGCCGTGTCAAGTAGATTCTATTTTATGGGTGTGTAGCATGCCATACCTATAAGAGAGAGGCTATGAAATATTTAGGAAAATTTCACTTTCTTGTTGTCTTACTTTGAGCTATAGAGTCTAAGGTCCTAGATCCTTCTGATTTCTGTTTGCTCATTTTTCAGATCATGCCTCTAAGAAGATCTGATGTTCATGTAATCTCTTTTGTCCTTGTCGATGATAATATGGACAAAACTCGTCTAACTTCTAAAGTCTAAAATCGGTCAAAATTTAGTGCATTTGACTTCCCTCATGGGGTTCCACCAGTCACCATTGATCCTACTCCCAAGGACAATACTCATACTCAGTCGCCTCAAAGAGAGGCCACTAATTTTGAGTTTCGTCACTTCATTACTCTATTGACTCGGTTTGTAGCTTCTCAATCTGAGCATGGTGTTCCTATTATTCCATCTTCTAAGTCCAGAAGGGTTGTCTAGTTCATGAGGTTGCATTTTCCTATATTTACTGGTACAAAGATTGAGGAGAATCCTCAAAGTTTTATTAATGAGATAGAGAAGATTATCTAGGTTAGGCATACTTTAGAGGTTGAAGGTACTGAGTTTACTGCCAATAAATTAAATGATGTGGCATACCAGTGGTTCAAAGAGTGGGAATAGTCTAGGGGAGAGGATTCTAGTTTTGCCTTTTGAGAGGATTTCTCTAGTATATTTTTAGACTACTTCTTTCCTCAGGATTTGAGGGAGGTAAAAATTAAGGAGTTTGTGAATCTAAGGCAAGGTAGGATGTTTGTCAAGGAGTTTTTCTTGAAATTTCATCTGTTGTCCAGGAATGCTCCTGATTTGGTTCCTAGCATGAGCTCTAGGATGAGAAAGTTTTCTTTAAAATTATCCCGTGAGTTGATCCTTGAAAGTAAGGATGCCTTGTTGATCAAGGACAAGATATCTCCAGATTGGTTATGTATATGAAGCAGGTGGCGGAAGAGAAGAGGAAGCAGGTTGAGTTTAGTGAGAGGTAGGGGAAAAGATTTAGGCTTTCTAAGCAAAGTGGTTGATACTATGGTAAGTGGTTAAAGAAGAAATGAGGGAGTTCTGGTTCTTTCTCTACAACTAGTGTTCCTTTCCCAAAGCCGTCAGGTGATTATCGGTCT
Organism: Capsicum annuum; assembly: GCF_002878395.1. Classification (NCBI taxonomy): domain Eukaryota; kingdom Viridiplantae; phylum Streptophyta; class Magnoliopsida; order Solanales; family Solanaceae; genus Capsicum; species Capsicum annuum. Next base: position 183,000,257 of record NC_061122.1, on the reverse strand, counting down.
TATAATGATGGAGGGTTCTCGGTATAGGGTGCCCAATCACAGGCTAGTAGATCTCAATCGAATCCATCCCACCCTTCTTGTAGATTTTATAGGCGGTCGCACTGTGGGTTCTATGAGCAAGGGAAGAATCAATGTTTTTATTATGGTTAGATTAGTCATATTCAGTGTGACTGTCATGCTAAAATTACTTTTGGGGCTAACAAGGTCCCTGTTCCCTCTTTATTTACTCCTACACCAAATGGTGCTGCTGACATTTATTTCTACTTCTAGTACTGACACTAGCCAGAATCAGTTATATACTCTTGTATCTCGCCAGGATTCTGAGGCATCCCTTGATATCGTTACTCGAATATTGAAACTATTCTCCCATGATGTGTATTATTTACTTAATCCAGAGTCCACTCTTTCTAATGTGACCCCATTTGTTGCTGTATATTTTGGTTTTGGTCCTGAGTTTATTTTTCATCCTTTTTCTTTATCTACCCTGGTTGCTGACTCTGTGATTGCTAAAAGAGTATATAGGGGGTGTAGTATCTGTTAGCGGTAGGAAAAATCTTATGGATTTGATAGAGTTGGATATAGTTGACTTTGATGTCATATTGGAGATGGATTGGTTTTATTTATTCTATTCCTCTTTAGATTTTCGAACCCTTAAGGTCATATTTAAATTCCCTAATGAGACAGTCATTGTATGGAAGAGGGTTCTTTAGTGCCTAAAACACGGTTTATCTCATATCTTAGAGCCCAAAAGTTAATTTCCAAAGGGTGTTTGTATCATTTGGTTTGAGTTAAATATTCTAACTCAGAAGGTTCTTCACTAAAATCTTTTCCTGTGGTTAACGAGTTTCCTGAGGTTTTCCTTGATGATCTTCCCAGTGTTTCTCCTGATAGGGAAATTAATATTGGAATTGATCTTGTTTCGGATAATCATTCTATCTCTATCCCTCTGAGACACCTTAGCTTTTGACCCTTGAAAATTTCTTGGATTTTTGGTTTCTAGACATCATATGACTAGGGGGTACTAATCATATGACTGGATACGATTGGCATGGTCTTGGTTGTATGCTGACCAGTATTGGTTGGTGGGTTGGATTGGTTTCTCGAATGGGTATGACTTGGGTAGGTACAAGTCATACGGTGGGTGAAGGGTTGTATGGTTTGGTTTTCCTTCAGTTAATCTGAAACTTAGTAACTTAACTTTGATCTGAGTATGAGTGGCTCACTATGGTCATGAGATATGGTACAAGTGGTATAATCCAACTCATATGTTAGACAGTATCAACTCTTTTTTATTTTGTCTAAGGTACGGTTTATGGGTACCAATCCTATGATTAGATATGAGTGGGACTTTGGAGTCATAGGTTGGTCAGTATGGGGGTTGAGATTTTTCTTGGGGTATGAATGGCGGGGACCACTCATACCTTAGGGTACGAATGGGGGGTGGTCATACCCTTCTGTGGGTAGTTAATATAGTTTAAGTTAGGGGTAATCTAGACATTTCCTCTTATAACTCCTTGGGACACCACGACTTTAAACACCTTTTTGGGGCTTCATTAACCTATTTGCAATTAATCAAACACTCTAAACTCTGTCAAATCTCTCAAGGCTCTTGGGTTAAGCAAAAGCTAGGGTTTTCTGTAAGGTGGTCAATTGAGGCTCATAGGGTTGATTTTTCTTATCTTCTTCTTAATCTAACGCAAAATACTTCTCCCTCATTGTTAGTTCCAACAAAAGGCATGTTTTATGAATTGTTTTCATGGCATAATTATTGTATGGTTTGGGTTTTCAAATATATGTTGGGGGTTTCGATCATAAATGCTTGGTTATTGTTTTCTCATGTTTTAATTATGTTTACATGATTTAATGATGATTTGGACACATTTGGTTGCATAGGAATGGTTAATTAGTAGTTGGTTTTGTCTTTGGAAACACTATGCCCTAATATGTTTGATAAAATGCCTATGAGAATACTTTTCTACACTTTTGGACTTTAGTGGAACTATTGCATGGTATATCTTGGTATTGAAACCCTAAATGGAATAAATGGTTTAAATGGTTGTAAATGGTTAAATAATAAGGTCTTGGTGGTTATGGTTGGTCTAACTGAAGGCCTTGTAGGGTACAAGGAAATCACCCAAGTTAAATTAATAATGATCACTTGTGGGGTATATTGGATTTCCCTAAGTCAACTTAATAATGTAATCAATGGGTACATGGGAATCCCTTCTTCTTAAAAAGGTTGGCTAAGGACATTACTTGTAAGCTATAGTCGGTATGATAATACCACTACTTATAGCCTTGGTTAATAACAAATGGAATAGTGGTCTTAGTTATGTGGTAATGGTTTTATTTGGGAAATTATGGCGGGGTGTGATAGTTAACCATGAAGGTGTGATTCCAATGGACGGACACTAGAAACTCATGTTTGCCGACATGAGAATTTAGTCATCATGACTATATAAGGTGCATGGGAATCCCCTAAGTTATGATTGTATATATGTATCATGGAAAGCAAAGGGTACTTGGGAATCCCCTACGCCTATGGTATCTCTGGTTTATGTGGCTACATACATCGAGCCCGTTCAATAGGTTACACTGAACCCATAACCCATAGGTAGTTCTAGGATATTTAAGCTAGACTTACCTAGGTTAATGGTTTTAAATGCATGTTAAACTCGGTTCTCTCTTCCCAGCATGATTATATATATATATGTGTGTGTGTGTGTATGTGTGTGTATGTATAGTTGTGAATGTATATGGTTTGCTTACTTGGTTTTAAAGGTTGGCATTATTTTATTCTTTTACTGAGTACTTGCTAGCATTCACCCGCTAACTTGTCTTCAGGTGCCTGTATCCCCACACGATGCAGGAACCGACCATTCTACTCCTCCTGCTTAGTAATCAAATTCTGGATCAGCTATTGGATTAAATTAGTGATTTTCCAAGTCATGAATATCTTTACATGCTTTGGTTATTTTATGGATATTGGTTTTCCCTATGGTTGGGGGCATGTCCCAACTGGATATTGTTTTTCTTTTGGATAGAGGCTTTGTGGAACTACAATAGATTGGAATGGGAGGTGTTGGTATTGGTGTCATCCTTAGTAATAGAATTGGTATTGAGGCTGATACCATTTGACAGAATTTATGATTGTTCCATCCTCTTATGTTTTGTTATGGACAGGAACTTGGTTATTGTTTTGATTTTGGCCAGGTTACTGGTTGGGTACTTAATGGATGGACTTGCTTGGGTTGGTCATGGCTATGGACCTACCCCAAAGTATGGATTGGAATATTTATGCTATCTTGTTATAGGTTCAAAATTAATCCAACTCAAGGTAGGCGTATTTGGCAGTTGTGTTGGGTAACGGGGGTGGTCCCCAGTCCTGGTTGGACTTGAGATTCCCATTACAACAAGACTCTAGTTTGGTTCATGTAAAGTTGAAATCAGAGCGCTAGGTTCATGGTTAATTGGGAGTCCACAAAGCCATGTCAAGTAGAGTCTCTTTTAAGGATGTGTAGCATGCCTCACTCATAAGGAAGAGGCTATGAGTCATTTAGTAAATATTTCTCTTCTTTGTGTTCTATTTTCAAGCTTGGGGTCTTATCCCTAGAATCTTCTCTAATTTTGTTTGTTCGCTTTTCAGATCATGCCTTGACGATCTGAAGTTCATGAAAACTTCTCTATCCCAACTGGGGACGATGTTGATGGACACGACCTACTCAGGGGATCCATACTCGGTGTAGGGGTCCAGTCCCTGATATTTTTGGAGTTCCACTAGTTCTTTCCAATTTTTCTCAGGCTAATGTGATAAATTTGGAGTTTCATTAGTCGATTTATATGATTGGTTAGTTAGTAGATTCTCAGGATGAGCCTGGTACATGTGGTGTTGCATATTCTGAAGCCATAAGGGTTGGCTTATTTATGAAATTGAATCCTCCAACCTTTACTAGTGTTGAGGTGGAGGAGAATCCTCAAGGTTTTTTGGATGAGATGGAAAAGATCTTTAGGGTCATGCAGGCCACGAATGTGGAAGGGATGAATTTTGCTGCTTACCAGCTGCAGGATATGGCATACCAATGATACGAGGAATGGGAGTAGGTGGAGGGTGAGGTTGATGAGTCTTCTCTATGGGAGACTTTATCAAATGCTTTTTTGGACCACTTGTTTCCTTAGGAGTTGACAGAAGGGACGGTGGAGGAATCTATTAATCGTAAATAGAGAAAGATATTGGTCAAGGAGTATGCCTTGAAATTTCACCAGCTGTTTAGGTATGTTCACAAATTGGTGTCTGATATGAAGTCCAGGATAAGAAACTCGCTTTAGAACTGTCTCAAAATTTGATCCTTGAAACAAAGATTGCATTACTGATCAAGGACTTGGATATTTCTTGGTTGGTTATTCATATTGAATAGGTAGAGAAGGAAAAAAGGAAGTGAGCTAAGATAGGTGAAAGAAAGGGTAAGAGGTTCAGGTTCTCTGACCAAGGTGGTGGTCAACAACAAAGTGTTCAGGGTGGTGGTAAGTGGCCAAACAAGGAGTGGGGGAGTTCTGGTTCCTTCTCCATGACTAGTGCTCCTTACCCAAAGCAGTTGGGTGATAGGTGATCTGAGGTGATTTTATACACTTTTGTATCATTATTCTAGCTTATTTCGCCTTGTTTTGAGAGCAATTTGTGTGCTTAACATGTCCATATTTATATAACGTGTCTATTATTCTAGCAATTCACCTTGTTTTTAGTCTCTTATTTTTAATATCATGTATTTAATTATTTGGATCATGATTATGAATATTAGTGGCTAAAAACCCTCATTTCGGGGTTAAAGCCAAGAACATGATTATTATTATCTTGGATTAACTTTGATTAATTTTTTCTTATCATATTTGGTTGTTTGTTTATTATTATTTTAATTATTTCAAGGATTCGCGACCCTTAGAATACATATATTGTCAACCTTTTGATCTCGGGAGAAGGAATAGGGAGATATAACATGAGAATAAGCAAAGTTTAGGTTTTTATTCTTTTATAAAATAACTAGGACAGGGTTGTAGTTAGATGCCTTACTTGATTCATATATAGGATGATAGCTTTAATTAACTTAATTGAATTATTACATTCCCACTCAATGATGTAGTTGTAATGTCAATATTAGGCAAAAGATTAGAGGTTGGAAAACCATGATCATGCAATTAACCTTACGAATCAACAACCAAGATAAGCAAGTTAACGAAGGAAATTCAATAACATAGTATGATTGTTCGAAGTGTTTCAACCCTGGGCTTTTCTTCATTGATTGTCCTAAGACTTTTATTTTATGCATTATTTATTTTATTTTATTTTTAATTTATGAAATTACAAACTCTCTTCTTGTTTATTTTTTCTCAATTAGTTAGACTAGAATTAGATAGGTGGCAAATACAAGTCCCTGTGAAATCGATACTTGGGCTTCCTTGAAGCCACTTTACTAATTGATAAGACCACATACACTTGCGCGTGCGCTAGGGTGCTATCAAGTTTTTGGCTCCGTTGTCGGGGACTTATAAGTAGGCAACTATCTTATTTTTAGTTTAACTACATTGAGTTGTAAATAGTTTAGTTTTTTTTAGTTTCTTTTGTTTTTATTTTTCTCACACTCTTCTTAAGATGTCAGTCTTGGATAGATAGTTTTTGAGGGATGATGATTCTTCTCATTTTTGTGGAGGACCCCACCATAAGGCTTTTTTTTCATATTTTGATCCAAGCATTTGGAAGGGCCCTGTTTGTTTCCAACCTGTAGAGCAACCCACAAGTTGGTGTGTGGGTTTGTTACTGTCTATATCACTCTGCAGATATGTGTGCTTTTAATCCTAATTTATTCATGTTTGTAGGCAATGCTCAATAGACAACTAAGGAGGGAGATGCAAAGTTTACCTTCTAACATATTGTAAATAAAGTTGCGGATAATTTATGGAAGTCTGAGTACTTGAAACCTGAAATTGTTGAAATTATTAAGGAGATACCACTGCCACCATATCTACAATGGCTATGAAAACAAATAAATGAGAAGGATATTAGCCAAATTATGGAGAAAACACAAGAATCTCAACCACTCGATTATCATCTTTATGTTGAGACTGAAATTAAGAAGGTGAATAAAAGTGAGTGTGTAGTAGATTGTGTAAATTTTGAAGTAGGATTTGTTGGCCGCATTTGAAATGCTTTTCTACGCTATGTTTAGATGATGTCTTGTCTGTGGAATCATTTAAAATAGTGAAAGAGTGTGAAGATGAGGAACAAGAATTTTGTATTCTTGATTTTACACCAAATAAGCATCATAAAAACACACCCCACTTCAAGGCCGAGTGGTTTATCAATCATTATCCATTACTGGTTCATTAATTTTTGTACCACCACCCTATGAGAGAGACAAAAAGATGGATGCGATATTGAGGGTGAAATTTATATCCTTAAGGTGGATAAGAAAACACGATTAGGTCATGCCGCGACACTAAATTAGGGTCTTCTTGGGAGGAAACCCAAGCTAAGGTATGTTTTCTTTTTCTTTTTTAGTTTTTATTTCATGTAGTTTTTGTTTTTCATTGAGTCACAAGTTAATAGGAAGTCTGAGTACTAGAAAACTGAGCTAAGAAGCATATTAAAAATTGAGTGTGGGGTCCCATGGTTCTCCTTTTTGTGTGAGGATGCATCTAGCTAGGCCTAGAGGCCTCAGAGAGTATTTCTATCTTTACTTATAAGTTCACTTTGGAGATAAAGTAGATTTTTAGGTGTGGGGTGGGAAAATTCCTAAATTTTGGCTTAATTTAAAAAAATTTAGGTTAGGAATAAGTGTGATATTCTTGTTGGTACTATTTTTGCTACATGATGCAAGTGGGTTTGTTGGTAAAAGTATGTTGAATTGTCTGAATTACTACTTTTGAGACTTTTAGGCTCATGTGTGTGACTCTAGTTTTGTGGCTTAATTTTGAATTCATGCTATTATTTGGTCGGGAGTCTATGATGATCCTATTGAGTTGAGCATGTGCCATATGTGTGAAAGCTTTTTGTATATTCCATGTTGTATGTGATGTCTAGAACTTGCCCGCTGTATGTTTAAAGAGAAATAAAGAGTGTGGGTTTAGGAGATGATATAGGCATTTCTTTAATAGCCTTTTATACCTTCTTTTTACCAACCCTTGTGCATAATCCTAGATAACCCCAATTGAGCCTTTAGCTTATTTTCTTCGATAGCCTCATATGTATCCTAATTTCCTTCTTTGATAGACCCTAATTTGATCCAAAAGGCTCCTAAGTGCTTTAATGAAAATAAATTGAATTTGAGAAAGGAGTTTGAGAAATTGAAGAACAAAAGATGAATTTGATGCCCCAAGGTAATAGTTATTGGTGTTGATAATTAATGTGTGGTGGATGGGTGTAATACAAATGATGTTAGAAATAGTGCCATGATTGTGAAAAAAGAGAAAAATTGATTCATGTGGTAGTAAACTATGCATCCACCATGTATTTGTGAAAATGTTTAAAAGAGATGGGGCAAAATAAAAAAGGGATGGTAGACAAAAATTATGTAATTTGGTTGTTAGAGAGAGGTTTTAAATGTATGATCTAGTGTATTAAAGTTCTTAGAGAGGTTAGTCGCTATTCATAAATAGTTCCTACCCATCCCTTAGCCTACATTACAACCTGAAAAATTCCTAATTGATCCTAAACTTTGCATTCGACTATTAGTGGAACATTACACTAAAGGCAAGCCTATGGTTCATTGTGTGTAACTTATGAATTCTTTATGAGAGTGAACGTAATTTGATTTTTGTACCCATTAAGTTATAAATTGCATTATTGTGAGTGATTATGGGTAACTATCTTGTTATGAGGGAATATGTTTTATGAATGTGGTTGATTTGTATGATGTTCTTGATTGAGCAATATGCATGAGTTTGCCACTTAGGTGAGTCAATTCTTGAGGCTAGAATGTTTTGGAGTAGTGTTCATGAGCTTTCAATTGTGTAAATAACGTGCTTTCTGTAGAAACTTGCATTCCGTGTAGTCATTGTAGTACTAGCTTGAGTGTCTTGCATTTAGTAGAAGTGTAGCGTCACCTCATCTTTTTATGCTTAGAGTAAAGAGTTGTTCGAGGACGAACAAGGATTTAAGTATAGGGTGGTGATCTAAGGTGATTTTATACACTTTTGTATCATTATTCTATCTTATTTCACCTTGTTTTGAGAGCAATTCATGTTCTTAACATGTCCATATTGATATAAATAAGCATTTAAGTGTCCAAGTGTGTGATTACAATGTTCAAGGTATTTTTAAAACAAGTTTGTGCTTAATTGAGTCATTTAGAGTTCAACCTAGAAAACTAGTTTTACTAGCTTAAGCTAGCTGTGTGTCGGTCTCGGTGAATTCTAATGTGTTTAATATGTTTCAAATATTTTAATGGTGTAATTATAAGTGGAATAAATTATTTGTAATGTTCAAAATTTAATTTAATTAAGTCTAGAGTTGGAATAATAAATGAAAGATCATTGAGTATTTATCTTATCTTAGCTTGTGTTTTGATTTGTTGTTAAGAATATTGTGTTATTTTGATCTTGAATATGTGGTGTATGATATTTTAAGAGGCTTGGTGGACAGAAATACAGTGATATATTGATGATAAAAAGGCTCGAAATTCATTAAAAATATACTACAAAAGGCATGCACAAAGGATAGGACGTTCCACACTTAACCAAATTTTTGAACACAAAATCCATTGAAATGATGTGAAGTCAATTCGTCGCATCGATGTGCCAACGCGTTGAGCAATGCGTCGCGTCGCTAAATTATGCGCTGCCAAAAGTAAAAGCGCCGACATGGCCGTGCCTTGTACAAATTTTATTAATAAGGATTGTTGGTGGGATTTTTGTTACCACGTGAGGGCTGCCTAACTCTAGTATAGTTAGGATATTTTAATATAGTGCATGACAGCTGGACAACAATATACTTTCCTTTATTTAGTCAACTTTACTCAATATAAAAAGAACTTGGACATCTGGTCACGGATTGGACAGTTACGGGAACAGATTTGGAGAAAAATTTTGGAAGCGGCTACACGATTTATTAGGTTTTAATTTTATTTTTACTCTTTAATTTTTCATCTCATGTATTAAATTTTTTGGATCATGATTATAAATATTAGTGACTAAAAACCCTTCTTCTGGGGTTAAAGCCAAGAACATGATTACTATTGTGTTGGATTAATTTTGATTAATTTTTGCTTATCATATTTGTTTATTTGTTTATTCTTGGTTTAATTATTTTAAGGATTCGCGACCCTTAAAATACATATATTGTCAACCTTTTGATCTCGAAAGAGAGAATAGGGATATAGAACACGGGAATAAGCAAAGTTTGGGTTTATATTATTTTATAAAATAAAGAATTAACTTAGTGTCTAGGACAAGGATGTATTTAGATGCTTTACTTGATTCATACGTAGGATGATAGCTTTAATTAAGTTAATTGGATTATTACACCCCCACTCAACGATGTAGTTGTAATGTCCATATTAGGCAAAAGATTAGAGGTTGGGAAATCATGATCATACAATTAACCCTACGAATCAACAACCAAGATAAGCAAATTAACGAAGGAAATTTGATAACATAGTATGATTGTTCGAAGTGCTTTAACCCTGGGCCTTTCTTCATTGATTGTCCCAAGACTTTTATTTTACGCATTATTTATTTTATTTTTAATTTACAAAATTACACTCTCTTCTTGTTTATTTTTTCTTAATTAGTTAGACTAGAATTAAATAGGTGACGAACGCAAGTCCCTATGAGATCGATACTTGGGATTCCTTGAATCTACTTTACTACTTGATAAGACCACGTATACTTGTGTGTGTACTTGGGCATTGTCAATAGGTGTCAACATGGTGGCAACAACTTTAGGGCACAAAGTGCCCAATCTCAAGCAAGTGACTCACAATTGTCATCATCATGTCTGCTTTGATGGTGTTGTGGTCAATTACATCGGGGTTTCTACAATGAGGGAAGGGATATGCTTCAACTGTGGTCAGTCAGGCCATATGCTTAGAAATTTTTTAGTTGGTAAGGTTGCTTCGGGAGAAAATAAGGTTATGGCTTCCTTCTCATCTTCTCCTACATAAAAGGGTGCTGCTTTTGCATCTTCTTCTAATTCAAGTACCAGCAAAGGCCAGAATTGATTATATGCTCTCATGACCAGACTAGAGGCCGAGGCATCGCCTGATGTCGTGACTGATATTTTATAACTCTTTTCTCGGGATGTTTATTATTTACTTGACCTGTGGTCCACTCTTAATTGTGTGACCCCATTTGTGGCTATGTATTTTAGTTTTGATATTATGGTTATTTTGGATCCTTTTTCTATTTTTACCCTGGTAGAAAACTCTATGATTACTAAGAGAGTCTATAGGGAGTGTGTGATATCTGTTGGTAGTAAGGAGACCTTGATGGATTTGTTCAAATTAGATATGATGGATTTTGATATCATTCTGGGGATGGATTGGTTACACTCGTGTTATGCATCCTTAGATTGTCGGACTAGTACGGTTTTCTTTAAGTTCTCTAGTGAACCGGTAATTTAATGGGAGGGTGGTTCCTTATCTCCTAAGGGAAAGTTTATATCATATCTTAAAGCTTAGAGGTTGATCTCCAAAGCGTGTCTCTATCATTAGGTTTATGTTAAAGATTCCAACTCGGAAGGTCCTTCCTTGCATTCGGTTCAGATGGTGAATAAGTTTCTTGAGGTCTTTTCGGATGATCTTCCTGGTGTTCCTCTAGAAAGGAAGATTGAGTTTGGGATTGATTGATCCTGGACACTCATCCAATATCTATTCCTTCTTATAGAATAACTTTGGCTGAGTTGAGGGAACTCAAGGAGCAACTTAAGGATCTTTTGGATAAGGATTTCATCTGTCCTAGTATGTTCCCTAGGAGTGAACTGGTGTTATTCGTGCGTAAGAAGGATGGTTCCCTTTGGATGTGTATTGACTAACGACAGTTGAATAAGTTAACAGTTAAGAACAAGTATCCTCTTCCAAGGATAGATAAATTGTTTGATCAGTTGCAAGGTGCCAAATTCTTTTCTATGATAGATCTTTGGTCTGTGTATCATTAGCTTAAGATTAGGGAGGTGGATATCCCTAAGACAGCTTTCTGTACCTATATGGGAACTTTGAGTTCTTGGTTATGTCATTGGGTCTGACCAACTCCCCCGTGGCATTTATGAATTTGATGAACATGGTATTTCGTCAATTTCTGCATCTTTTTGTTATTGTGTTCATTGATGACATCCTGGTATATTATAAAAGTGAAGTGGATCATGACAATTACCTCTGTGTGAGGTTGCAAACCTTGAAAGAGCTGTAGTTATATGCCAAATTCTCTAAATGTGAGTTCTGGTTGAACACTGTTACTTTTTTGGGTCATATTATTTCTAGTAAGGGGATCATGGTGGATCCATAAAAAGGTGGTGGTGGTTAAGAAGTGTCCTAGAACTATGACTGCAATTGACATTTAGAGCTTTTTGGGTTACGCTGGGTACTATAGGAGGTTTGTGGAAAGTTTCTCGATGATAGCCGCCCCATTAACCAAGTTAACTCAAATAAAGGTAAAGTTCTCTTGGTCAGATGCTTGTGAGGGTAGTTTTGAGAAGCTGAAGGATAAGCTAACTTCAGCTTTGATTATGACATTGCCTGAAGGCAATGAGTGGTTTGTCGTTTATTGTGATGCTTCTCGTACGGGACTTGGTTGCATTCTTATGCAGCATGGTAAGGTGATTGCCTATGCTTCTAGGCAGTTGAAGGGACATGAGAGGAACTATCCTACTCATGATTTATAGCTTTTAAACGTGGTGTTTACTTTGAAGATCTGGTCGAACTATTTGTATAGAGTGCACGTGAACATCTTTTATGATCATAAGAATAGTATGTATTCACTTAAAAGAATCTTAACCTCAGGAAGAAGAGATGGCTTGACTTCTCAGGGACTATGCCATGAGTCTTCACTACCATCCAGGTAAGGCTAATGTTGTTGTTGATTCTCTTAGCAGGTTGTCCATGGGGAGTTTAGCTCATGTAGAAAAAGAGAAGTAGGAGTTGGTAAAGGATATTCACCACTTGGCTAATCTTAAAGTTCGTCTCATGGACTCCTAGAATGGTAGTATAATGGTACTGAAAGTCGTGCAGTTGTCTCTTAATGCTGAGATCAAGGAGAAATAAATGCCAGACCCTGTCTTGATTAAAAGAAAGAGTGAGGTAGGTAGAAAAAAGTTAATGGTATTTAAAATTAGAAGTGATGGTATCTTGAGGTACCAAGGGCGATTATATGTTCATGACATCGATGGGTTGCAAAAAAAGGGTATTACCTGAAGAATATGAATCACGCTATGTTTTCCATCTTAGTTTGATGAATATGTATTATGATATCAAGGAGATGTATTGGTGGAATGATATGAAGAGGGATGTGGCTGATTTTGTGGCCAAATATATGGTGTGCCAACAAGTGAAAATTAAGCACACAAGGCCTAATGGGTTTTATCAGGAGATTGAATTGACAAAATAGAAATAGGAGGTAATCAGCATGGATTTTGTTACAAGTATTGCTCATTGTCGGAACCAATTTGATTTGGTTTGGTACATTGTGGATGGGATAACAAAGTTGGCTCACTTCTTCCCAGTGAGGACTAACTTTTAGGTTGAGGATTATATGAAATTATACCTTCATGAGATTGTGATGCTGCATGGGGTACCTATTTTGATAATCTCTGATTGTGGTATACAGTTTTCATCTCACTTTTGGTGTTCGTTTCAGAAAGGGTTAGGTTCCAAGGTTAGTTTGAGAACTGGCTTTCAATCGTAGATAGATGGGCAAGAAGAAAGGATAATTCAGACATGAAAAGAAATGCTTCGTTTATGTGTGATTGATTATGGTGGTAGTTGGGTTTAGCATATACCTCTTGTAGAGTGATACAGACATGACCACGAAGATGGATGAGTAAGAGAGTGTGTTGAACCGAGACTTATAGTGTAGAGGTGAAGTGTGAATAAGTGATATGGGTATCAAGAGATCAAGGCCATTCATAAGGAGTCAAGCCTGAGAGCTACAAAGTCTATGAAGATGGAGGCTTATAAGTATGTTGTACACTCACCCAAAGGAATTTACATGCTAAAGTGTTAAGAAAGACCTTGAGTACACTCCAAGGCAGCCTTGAATATACTTCAAAGGCACCTCAACTTAAGGGTATTATGGTATTTTGATGCTTCTCTTTTAAATTCCAAAGGAGCACCCTTTCATTAAGGGTAGTTTGGTTTAATAACTATAAACTGACACTTAGGATTTTATTTTTCATCAGTTGTTGACTAATATTGAAGAATATTTTCTTCTGTTTAGAGAGAGTGTTTTAGTGTAGGTCTTGGAAAAGCCATTATAGTGTAGGACTTGGAAAAGTCATTGTAACAAGGGTAACTTGAGTGCTGATTCAGTTGAGTTGACAATCTGACTTAGAAATATTGGTGCTTTTGGGTGCTTTGAGTCCCTTTTGTATTAACATAAGAGTGTGGTGTTGCCTTTGTGGATTGTAGAGGTTTTTGGTGTTTGATACACACCTTGGTTCCTATATTTTGTAAAGGTTTATGTCTCACTACTATCCTTTCATTTTATGCAAGTTCGGTGTTTGTAATTCTTGAATCCGTGTGTGCTTTGTGTCTTTAGTGTTGTCTCTACTTCATCTCCTTTCTCTTATGAATAATTTTGGTTTCATATCTTTCGTCTTATTGAATTTGGTATCAAGAGGCCATATTTTAGAATTGTTCCTACAATTCTAAGTCTTTGATTGTTTTTACCTTGAGAAAATCAACACAAAAAGAGTGTTAAAAATCCAATAATAAAAAATTTTTGTTGTTCACGTTTTTATATTTGGAAATATTTTTGAAACTTAAATCTAGGTAATTTTTGTGTGTTTCATTACTTTCTAGTGCTAGATCCTTGTTCCCTAGCACTAATAGAGTCTAGATCTAAGCTTTGAGCCAAATCCAGGTTGTTTTGAGCTTTCCACCATTGTTGATCTTGTGTTTGAAGAAAGTGGAGGTGGATCTCATTTTTGAGCTATTGTGGTTATGGAGTTTTGAGATAATTTTGTAATATTTGTGTTTGGATTGGCAAAGTGACCTTAGATCTTCATGAAAATTTAAATTTGGAGGTCATTTGCCTTGTGGTCAAACTTGGTCAACACTTGAATGTACTTGGTGTTCTTCCTCATCTTTATATCTTGTTGAGGAAAAATATTCAAAAGAGAGTGTTTGATCTTAAAAAAGGAGAAAAGAGAGTGCAGTACTTGTTCAAGGAAATTTTCAAGCACCTTCCTAGTCATCCAAAAAAAGAAAACAACAAAAAGAAAAGAATAATCAAGTACAATTAAAAGTACAAGGGGGGGACCAATTCAATTCAAACTCATTTGAACTTGAAAAGAAAGGCTCCAAACCTTGCATTTTGCCCCCAAAATCGTTCATACACTCTCTTGGTTAAAGAATTGGCCGAAACTACAAATTGAAGACAAAAAGAATTGCAAAATTGATGTCCAATCATAAGCTGCCACATCATCACTTTTGGGACAACCAAATTTGAGTTCAAGTTTTAGTTTCCTAGTTTCAATTTGTTGATTCTTAGTTACATTTTGTTGATTCTATCACTAATTGGCAAATTAGTAACTATCTACTAGGTTGTGAATTAATTTAGAGTCCTTTTTGTTTCGTGTTATCGTTCTTTGTGTGCTTTTCTTATTTTATGATTCATTGTGTTTTGTTGGTTCAAGTCCGAAAGAAAATTTTCTTTGAGTCAACTCAAATAAAAATCTATTCCGGGCAAAAGTAGACTCATCCCTCAATCATTCATGAAGTACAAGCTGATTTTCAACACTTGTGAAACCAAGTATGAGGTAAAAACCAAGAGTGAGTATATTGAGGTTATTTGAACTAACTTGTTTGTTTGTTTTGTAGGTTTCTTTCTTTTAGGTACCATGGCTGCCAATAATTTCAAAGCCATGTTTGATTGCCTCAATGACTATTATGATAGCTTCAATGCGAATTGTAAAGATATCAAACGACACATTGAAAAGATACGCCAATTGTTATTCAAAATTTTACCACAAAATCCAATTCCTCTTGTCCAAAAACCTTGTGATGAGAGCTTCCCGAAGAAAGAAAAGGACTACCCTGACCTAAACAAGGTAAAAAAAAATGTTCTCAAGAACTTCAAGGTAAAATAGCTAACCTTTACACTTTTGTGCATGTGAACTATGGTTGTGTAGCTAGTAGCCAATTGAGTGTGAGTAGTAGCTTATCTATTTATGAGTCTATTATTTCTTTTCCTTTTGATGATGATGTATAAGTTATGATTGTGGATACACTAGTTGATCCTATTGATGACCAAATTGACTGCTCTTGTAAGATCAATTTAAGTCCACCTAGTGTTGAAGTCAATGTGTTGAATGAAAGTACATCATCTATTGATTCTTTTCCTATTATTGATGATGTGCATGTTGTGAGTATGGATACATTAGTTGATCCTATTGATGACTGAATAGACTATTCTTGTAAGACCAATTTATGTCCACCTAATGTTAAAACTATTGAGTTGAATGATAGTATATCTTTTTGTGGGAGTTGTGTTGATCAAATTGTGTGCGAAACTAGTCCACCACTTGAGGTTATGTGTGGTGTAATTAATAGACCTGAAGTGAGTGAAGAATTTGAAAATATTAGTCAAAATGGTAGGAGTGAACCCATGAACTTGACCTTTGGTAATGATTCTAATATTTTCTTGGATCATAGGGATAATCATGTTCTAGAAACCTCTTTGAAACTTAATAATGATCCTTTAAAGAGTAAACTTGTTTGTTCCAATTCTGCCCATGGGATAGATCACTCTCTCTTTAGGTATAATATCTTTTTTAAATATGGTATTATCACTCTTAATAAACCTAGTGATGAGAATGATATTGAAGGTATATCTTGTCTTGAAGGCTATAGCCTATATGCTAACCCACTATGGTGTGACAACAGTCCTCTTAAAGATGGAAATCTCTTTTTGAAAGATGAGAGTACGCCTAAGGATAAGGAATGTGTAGTCTTAGAAAGGAATAACCAATTGGGTGATGATAGCTTTGAATTGCTTGAATATTTAAGAAACACAATAGGTGTTTGTTCCTTGAAAAATGATTGCAGATGTGATCCTTTGTATGAAACCCCACCTTTGTTTGATAATTATGAGGATGAATTTCTTGCTTCTTTTGAAGATTTAAGCAATAATCCCTCTGAATTTTAGTGGTGGTATGTGTCTACTTAAGGGTTTCTCCATAAAAGGAGAAAGTGTCCATTGCTTGGAAATTACTTCTTCTTCTACTATGTATAACCTTATTGTTGAGAGTACTCATAATGATGACACTGAAACTACAAGTGAGTACAAACATAAGGACACCTTAGATGAGGTTGACTTGAGTGATACCTTTCTCTACTCTCTATTTGTTTTTGATGATATATATGCTATTGTAGAGAGTATGTCTTTTAGTTCGGGTGAAGACTACGGGAATGGGGAGTATACCTAGACCCATGTTAGGGTGGGGAAGTGTTACTCTCGATTTAGGTCTATTCCCTCTTGATATTTGTCATAACCAAGTCCTTCGTGCATTCATCAATGGCTTTCTAATATGTAACACGAAAGGACTCTTGGTTATATGTCAAGTATGAACCGCCTTGGCATATTTATGTTATGTATTTTGCTAACTTTAACCCTTAGCCATGAGGATGTGTGCTTATTTGTCTTCTCTTAATTTTGTAAGGTAAGGATTTAAGGTTGAATCTTTTTCAAAAAGGGGAGGATGATATAAAAACAACCACGAAGATGGATGAGTGAGAGAGTGTGTTGACCCGAGACTTGGAGTGTATAAGTGAAGTGTGAAGAAGTGATATAGGTATCAATAAATCAAGGTCATTCACAAGGAGTCAAGCCTGAGAGCTATAAAGTCTATAAAGATGGAGGCTTGTGAGTGTGTTGTACACTCACCCAAAGGAATGTACATGCTAAAGTGTGAAAAGGGACCTTGAATACACTCCAAGGCAGCCTTGAATACACTCCAAAGGTGCCTCAACTTAAGGGCATTATGGTCTTTTGATGTTTCTCTTTTAAACTCCAAAGGAGCACCCTTTCATTAAGGGTAGTTTGTTCTTTATGTAATAACTATAAATAGATACTTAGGCTTCTATTTTTCATAAGTTTTTGAATGATATTGAAGAATATTTTCTTCTCTCAAGAGAGAGTTTTTTAGTGTAGGGCTTGGAAAAACCATTGTAGTGTAGGACTTGGAAAAGTCATTGTAATTAGGGTTAGCTTGAGTATGGATTCACTTGAGTTGACAATCCAGCTTAGAAACGTTGGTGCTTTGGGGTGCTTCGAGTCCCTTTTGTGTCAACGTAAGAGTATGGTGTTGCCTTTGTGGATTGTAAAGGGTTTTGGTGCTTGATACACACCTTGGTTCCTAAATTTTGTAAAGGTTTACGTCTCACTACTATCCTTTCATTTTATGTAAGTTTGGTGTTTGTAGTTCTTGAATATGTGTGTTATTTCTCTCCTTAGTGTTGTCTTTTCTTCATCTCTTTTCTCTTAGGAATAATCTTAGTTTCATAGATTTAGTCTAATATAATAGAGTTTGCTTACAACAATAGCTATCATTCTAGCATTGGGATGTCCCCTTTTGAGACGTTGTATGGTAGGAGTTGTAGATCTCCTATTAGGTGGTTTGAGGTCGGTGAGGTGGATATGATTTTCCCAAATTTTTTCTATTAGGATATGGAGAAGGTAATGGTGATTTGGATAGGCTTAAGGCTACCCAAAGTTGCCAAAAGTCCTATGCGGATGTAAGGTGTAGGGATTGGAGTTCGGGGTTAGGGATAAGGTGTGCCTAAATGTATCTCCCATAAAGAGAGTGATGCGGTTTGGGAAAAAGGGAAATCTTAGTTCTCGGTATGTTGGTCCATATATGGTTTTGAAGAGGGTTCATAATATGGCGTATGAATTGGAGTTGACTTCTAGTTTGAGCTCCATTTATCTAGTATTTCATATCTCTATGTTGAGAAAGTGTTTAGGTGATCCTTCATCCATTGTTACTTTGGAAGGATTGGGTATCTTAGATTCTCTGTCATATAAGAGATCCTAGTTGAGATCTTGGATCGGAAGGTTCGTTGTTTACGGACCAAGGATGTAGCTTCGGTTAAGGTTCTATGGTGGAACCACAAGGTGGAAGAAGATACTTGGGAAGCGAAAGAGGACATGAAGTGTCACACCTCAAATCCTATTGGGGCAGAGAGGCACCCATAGCCGTAAAGGATCGAGAGAACCAATTCACAACCTTGTACTTCTCATGGATGTAACTATGACAACTAAAGGCTCTAGCAAATATGATATTATGTATCGATGAGAATAATTACATAGGCAAGCAAACACTTATATATACAACACTTGGTCGTTAGGGCCACCACGTCTAAAGGCAAAACACTACCATAACTTTTCATTAGTCTACAAAGCCTCTAAAATATACATAGACTTAGTTAGGGTCGGGACAAACCCCCGCCCTACTCTTGACTTACTGCACAATACAAAAATATATGGAACAGACTCGGAAAGCTCCGAATTAACCTGGAGCTCACCAATAGCCATTGAATAGCCTGCGCTCCTACTAGTAAGGTGTATGAGCTTAAGTACCAGTGCCTGGAACATGAAATACAGGTCCCCCGTGAGGGACGTCAGTACGAAAATATGTACTGCATATGTAAGGCTGAAGGTAACAACACATGATACAAGAGCTCAATAGAAATTAGATACAAGTGTATAAATAGTACTAGTGGACCACCATTATATATACTTGTGGGAATACATACATTACATTCCTTTCTTCATTTTTATCTATCTTACTTCATAATATTTTTAAACCAAATATCATGTAAAGGACCAGCTGATTAGTGGTAAATAGATAAATTAGGATTGGCCCATGCTAGGCTTACACCCCTGAGCTTCCACTTACATATAAAGATTGGGATCAGCCCATGCTAGGCTTATGCCCCTAAGAAGCCACCCACATATAAAGGTATCGAGATCGACCCATACTAGGCTTATGCCCCTAAGCTGCCACTCGTTTTAAAGATTTGTGTTACTTAGTTTATTTATCCTTTGAGATTGTTACCTTGGTGGTCATAACATTATGGTACCATGAGCCTAGAATGTATGGATGCGCATCTATCGCAACTATAATCAGAATGTATGGAGGTGTTCTAACGGGAAACACCTGAAATTTTCTAGTAAAGATAGATGCACACTATTAATAATCAGAATGTATGGAGGTGTTCTAAGATGTTAGAGAATGAGGATAAGGTCATTGGCTATAAATGTCCGATTTCATGCCAAAGAGTACAAAATAGAGTATTCCTTACATACCTGGTTATATAACTCCGAAACTAACCCGACATGACTTCCCGCCTTTTAGATTACTTCTCTACAATAGAATATGTGGTAAACTAGAATTAGCAACTAATCAACACATTTGGGATACTTAACTTCACCAAAATAGTAACTGAGCAGTAAATATGTAATCTATCATTCAAGGGTGTTATTTTAACTGTTTTCTCCTCCAATTACACCCATATACCATACATGTCCTTATAAGATCACCGTAACCACCTCAGTTTCATTACATACTCCAAACAACAAGCAAAATAAATTGGGCTGTAAACAAATACAATAATTAGTGTAGTGGTGTACCACCACACCTTTCTTTTATATTCTAATTCAAACTAGTCTCACCTTTCTCCAAAATCAGCCTGGTAGCTGAGAACATATACATACAAAACAATCCACAAAATAGTCCCAAATCCCTTTTATTGTAGTAATCCATTATTAAACTCATCATCTCTTGAGTTCTCAATAACAACACATCCATAATTCTCTTTCAAATTCACATACAAGGAGAAAAAAATGGAGAAGTCACCTTACCAATTCTGCAACTTATTCTTTTAATTGAACTCTTAAAGAACTTGAACTTTCCTTCACACTTTAAACCAAAGAAGAAAAAAGAAGCTCCTTAATATCAAAGAAAAGTGAATAATATGGTTGTTCTATATTCTGCCATATATTAATAATTAAGCACTTGTAACATCTTTTCCTAATCTTCCATGAGATAATTAAATAAAAACTAAAGAGTTTTCACTTACCTGGGGCTGCAAAGGTAAGGGTTTCTTCAAGAACCCTAGAAGAAATTTTAGGGTAGTTGTTCTTATCCTTGTTAAGAAAGAGAGAAAGTTGAAATTTAAAAGGGTGAATATTGTGTTTAAAATGAGTAGAATTGCCAGCAATATTCATCTTATATTGGGCCCTCTAGGACTTCTCTTATTGACCTCATTTTCATCCATAAATTAGTCCAAGTAGGTGATGCACCTACTTAAGAGTCCAAGCTGCTGAAAATTTCAAAGTAGGTGATGCACCTACTTACTTAATTTCTTAGTTGGGCTTAATTATATTTGGGCCTTGGCAGATTTTTGTGTTGGTCTATTTATCCATTTTCTTCCTCTTCTATTCAATTTGGGCCCAAATAAGTACATTAGTAAAGGACCAAATATGGTCCATAGCCACGGGTCCATTAATTTGGTCCAAATGTCTCAAGTAGGTGACTCACCTACTAGCTTAATTAAGTCAAGCAAGCATCTCAATTTTTATTCCATTTCCAGTTCCTAATCCCCTTAATCTGACCTTCAACTTATACACACTTGGTCACTTTAAACTTTAGATTCTTATACAAGCTTACGATCCCAAGTTGAAATAGTTTTGTTGACTTTAACTTGGTTGCTTCACATTAATTTGTATGGGCAACATCTATAATTTCATCTACACCATTAATACTTGCCTAACAAATCTCATCTGTTACCTATACCACAAGGCTATCCTAGGTTCAATATAATTAGAACAAGTACAAGAAAAATACAAGATGTTACATCCTTTCCCCCTTTGGAATATTCGTCCTCGAATGTTAGCATAACTATCCATCCAAAATAAGTTCAAGCCTAAGTTTAATATCCCTATTATCACATACTACTTATATATTACACTTACTTATTATTGCTCTAATTCAGCGTCTTGGACTTTCTCTTCGTATTTGAACAAATGGGGGTACTTAGATTTCATCGCTTCTTCAGCATCCCATGTTATCTCTTCCACTTATTGGTTCCTCCAAATCACATTTATAGATGCTATTTCTTTGTTCCTTAACTTCTTAAATTGTCGATCTGGGATAGAAATAGGCATTTCTTCATAGGTAAGATCTTTTGTATCTTGAACATCTTTAGTAGGAGTGATATAAGATGGATCTCCCATGCACTTTCGAACCATTGAGACATGAAATACTGGATGAACTGTTGAGAGCTCTTTGGGTAGCTCTAATTCATAAGTGACTTGGACCAAACCTCCGAGTAATCTTGTATGGGCCTATATAACGTGGATTTAGTTTTCATTTCTTACCAAATCTCATAACCCCCTTCATTCGTGATATCTTCAAGAATACCCAATCACCAATAGGAAACTTTATCCCCCTCCTTCAAACATCTGCATATGACTTGTGTTGACTTTAGGCTATTTTTAGCCGCTGTTGGATCACTTTAACCTTTTCTATAGCTTGATGAACAACATCTGGTCTGAATAAGGCAGTTTCACCCGCTTCAAACCATCCAATTGGTGATCTACACTTTCTTCCAAACAAAGCTTTATATGGTGCCATTTTGATATTTAAATGATAGTTATTGTTGTAGGAGACTCGATGAGAGGTGAATGATCATCCTAACTATCTTTAAAGTCCAATACACAAGCTTGTAGCATATCTTCAAGTATTTGAATGGTACATTCTACTTGTCCATCTGTTTGAAGGTGAAAAGTTGTACTTAGATTCACTTGTGTTCCCAAATTTCTCTTGAAAGACTTCCAAAAATTTGCAGTAAATTGAGCTCCTCGATCTGATATAATAGAGATTGGAACTCCGTGCAGTCGAACTATCTCTTTAATATATAATTTGTCATATTCTTCAACTGTGTAAGTGGTCCTAACTGGTAGAAAGTATGCTAATTTGGTAAGCCTATCAATGATCACTCATATAGAATCAAACCTTCAAGATGTACGAAGCAAACCAGTGATGAAATCTATGTTGATCATGTCCCACTGCCAGATTGGAAGATCTATACATTACATATAACCCCAGGACATTTGGTGCTCTACTTTAACTCTTTGACAATTTGGTTATTTGGCTAAAAACTCTGCAATGTTCTTCTTCATGTCACCCCACCAATATATTCCTTTCAAATCATGATATATTTTAGTTGATCCCAGATGGATGGAATACCTTGAATGATATGCCTCTGTCATAATTCTCTTTCTTAGCTTATCTACATTTGGCACACACAATCTATTTTGGCACTGAAGTACTCCTTCTTGAGTAAGCTCAAATGCTTCCGTCATACCACATTGCACATTTTCATTAAGCTTTAATAGAATCGGATCTGCATATTGCTTCTCTTTTACTTCAGCTACTAGTGAAGATTTTGCAGCATTATGCACAATAAGCCCCTTATATGGAGTTTCAAGAAGGCGAACCCCCAAATTGGCTGGTTGGTGTAGATCCTTTGTCATCCCTTATCGTTCTACAGACTGCCCATAAGGGACCACCATGGACTTATGACATAATGCATCCTCTACCACATTTTCTTTACACGAATAATACATGATATCAATATCATAGTCTTTTAATAACTCAAGCCCTCTATGCTTCCTCAAATTTAGGTCCTTCTGATTAAAGATATACAAAAACCTCTTGTGGTCAGTATATATGTCAACATGAATCCCATACTAGTAGTGACACCATATCTTTAAAGGAAATATAACCGCTGCTAGCTTCAGATCATGTGTTGGATAATTTTTTTCATGTGGTAGCAATTTTCTTGAGACATATGCTATAAATTTATGATGCTGCATCAATACACACCCTAATCCAATTCTTGAAACATCACAATACACCGCATACCCTTCTGTGCCTTCTAGAAGTACCAATATGGCTGCAGAAGTCAACTTATTCTTTAGATATTGGAAACTTCTTTCACATGCATCATTTCATTAGAACTTGGATGCTTTGTGTGTTAGCTTTGTTAAAGGTGCAGAAATTGAAGAAAATGCTTCAACAAACCTTCTATAATAACCTGCCAACCCAAGAAAACTACGAACCTCAGTAGGTATTATAAGTCTTGGCCAGTTCTTCACAGCTTCTATCTTTTGAGCACCAACTTTTATTACTTCATCAGATACAATATTACCTAAGAATGCCACAGATTTTAACCAAAACTCACATTTGGAGAACTTTGCATATAGCTTATGATCACGAAGAATCTGTAACACCTGTCATAAGTGACTGTCATTGTCCTTATTTAATCTCTAATAAACTAGAATATCATCTATAAAAACTACCACAAACACATCCAAGAATGCCTTGAACACCCTATTCATCAAATCCATAAAAGTTGCAGGAGCATTAGTTAGCCCAAAGGACATGACTAAAAACTCGTAATGACCGTACTGTGTTCAAAAAGCTGTCTTGGGTATGTCCTTATTTTTTGCCCTCATTTGGTGGTAACCAGACCTCAAATCAATCATTGAAAACAACTTGGCGCCTTAAAACAGATCAAATAAGTCATTAATTCTTGGAAGGGGATATTTTTTCTTAATAGTCACCTTATTCAGCTGCCGATAGTCAGTACACACTCTCAATGAGCCATCCTTCTCACGCACAAATAACACTGGTGTACCCCAAGGAGACACACTAGGCCTTATGAATCCTTTTTCTAGCAAGTCTTTTAATTGCTCTTTCAACTCCCGTAATTCTACCGGGACCATTCTATAGGAGGAATTAAAATTGGTTGAGTACCTAGAATCACATCAATACCAAACTCTACTTCTCATTCTAGAGACAAACCTGGAAGATCTTCAAGAAATACATCGGGAAATTCATTTACTACTAGAATAGTTAGAAGAATTGGTGGCTCCGCATCTGTATTCTTCACCCTAACTAGATGACATATGTAACCCTTGGAAATCATTCTTTTTTCCTTAAAATTAAGAAATAAATTTAGCTCTTGGTGCACCAATATTACCCCTCTTTTCAAGGATTGCCTCTTTTGGAAAATGGAAATACACCTTCTTAGTTCGGTAATTTATTGTGGCATAACAAGAAGCCAACTAATCCATACCCATTATAGAATCAAAATCTACCATTTCTAACTCAACCAGGTCAGCCATTGTATCGTGAACACAAGTAGTTATTATACAATTTTGATACACTCTCCAAGCTATAATAGATTCGCCAATCAGTGTAGATACTTCAAGTAGCTTAACTAGCAATTCTGGTGTTTTTTTGAACTTTCTAGCAACCAATGGAGTGACATATGATAATGTAGAACACATATCAACAAATGCATATACATGATGTGAAAAGATAGAAAATGTACCTATAACCACATCTGGAGAAACCTCTGAATTTTGTTGATTCGCTAAAGCATATGTACGATTCTAAACTCCAATAGAGATAGCTTCTCCTTTAGAACCTCTACCATGAACCATAGGCTATACACCTTTACCTAAATAATTCACTAATGATGATGATGCAATGAGTGATCCAGTAGGTCATGCCATAACACCTATGCCCCTTTGAGGGTATTCTCTCATCATATGTCCTGATGTACCACACCAAAAGCAAGCATTTGTTCCGAAATAACATGCACCTAAATGAAGCTTTCTATATTATTTACATGGCTTCCGACGAGGCCTTAATTGGCTCATACTCCCTTGCTATTCTTGAACTCTGGATCTTACTTCTTTGCCCAAACTAGTTGCCTTTAGACCCTTGAAACTGTGGTGGAGCACTTGCTGCAGAATATGAAGATAATGTCCTAGGCGGTCAATTAAAAAATTGAGGCCTAAACTATCCTTGAGATGCCATAAACTGCCCCATAAATCTAGACCTCTTGGAATACCCTCTTTCCAATTCTTGTGTTCTTCTTCTTTGCTTCTGTTCCTCAATTTTTTGTGTAAATACTTGTATCCTTGCTATGTCCATGTCTTTGTTCAAAGCAACAATAGTAAAATCGTTAACTAGATGTGGATCCAATCTATCCATATATTTATGAACTCTATCATCCATTATAGCTACTACATTAGGATCATACCTAGCCAAAGAGTTAAACCAGAGGTTGTACTCCCTCACGCTCATATTTCCTTGGAAAAGATTCAGGAACTGATCCGGATGGGCTTCTTAGATATCAAATGGAAGGTAATGATCAAGAAATGTCTCTTTGAACTTTGTCCAAGTAACTGAAGGTGCATCCATATCCCTAGTTCATTTCCATCTTTCATACCAAAATATAACCTCTTCTTTGACTCTATATACTGCTAGCTCAACTGTCTTTTTACCTAACATATGCATGATATCTAGAGCCCTTTGGATTTGATCAATAAAGTCTTGTGGGTCTTCATTAAGATCTGATCCAGTGAATGTGGGAGAATCCAATTTAAGAAAATCCTACGTTTGCAAGCTAGCTGCCCTATCTGTACCACTAGAACCTGTGGTTGGAATGGCTTGTCCTTGAGCTTGTCCAGCAACTATACGAGCCAATAATTGTACCGTATTTCTTAGATCTTGGTCAGTAGCATTAATAGATGGTTCTAAGGATACAATTATTCTCCTTCTTAGATCTTCTGGGGATGGAGGAGCAGAAGAAGTTTGGGATACAAACTCAGCTTGAGCCTCGCTTTGATTAGCTTGTCTAGGTGGTGACTTACTGGTCCCTTCTCCGGCAGCCACATCTATTCGCTTACTGGTATTCTTACTCTTTCTCATAACCTGCATCTTTACTATAATAAGAAGAAAATATAAGTTCAATGGTTAAATATGACTTCACCTACAACATGGGCTCTATTGCATGATTTATAATGTGGTGCACAATACGCCCATAATAAGACTCTATATAGACATAGATTTGTAGACACCCTAGGACGACCCGCTCTGATACCACTTTTGTCACACCTTAAATCCTACTGGGGCGGACAGGCACCCTCAGTCGTAAAGGCCTGAGAGAACCAATTCATAACCTTGTACTTATCATGTATGTAACTATGACAACTAAAGGTTCTGATAAATATGATATTATGTATTGATGAGAATAATTACATATGCAAGCACAAACTTATATATACAACACTTGGTCGTTGGGGCCACCACGTCTAAAGGCATGACTCTACCATATCTTTACATTAGTCTACAAAGCCTCTAAAAGATACATAGACTTAGTTTTGGCCAGGGCAAATCCCCGCCCTACTCTTGACTTACTGCACAATACCAAAATATAT
Source organism: Capsicum annuum (assembly GCF_002878395.1). Taxonomy (NCBI): domain Eukaryota; kingdom Viridiplantae; phylum Streptophyta; class Magnoliopsida; order Solanales; family Solanaceae; genus Capsicum; species Capsicum annuum. The sequence goes on along the minus strand of NC_061122.1, from coordinate 182,973,755 downwards.
GGAACAGAATTGGAAAGCCCCGAATCAACCTGGAGCTTACCAATAGTCACTGAATAGCCTGCACTCCTACTAGTGAGGTGTATGAGCTGAAGTACCTGTGCCTACATCATGAAACATAGGTCCCCCATAAGGGACGTCAGTATGAAAATATGTACTGAATATGTAAGGATGAAGGTAATAACTCATGATATAAGAGCTCAATAGAAATCAGATACAAGTGTATAAGTAGTACTAGTACACCACTTTTATATATACTTGTGGGACTACATACATTATGTTTCTTTCTTTATTTTTACCTTTCTTACTTCATAATCTTTGTAAGCCATATATACCAGCCGATCAGTGGTAAATAGATAAATTAAGATCGGCCTATGCTAGGATTATGCCCCTGAGCTGCCACTCATTTGATAGATTGCGTTACTTAGTTTATTTAGCCTTTAAGATTGTTACCTTGATGGTCATAAAATTATGGTACCTTAAACCAGTAATCTGCTAATATGAGACATATAAATTGAAACTTAATACAGAAACAATGAGGTAGGGAGCTGTTGGCTCGCAAATGAAGTATTTAGGAGCTGAAAATAACACACGGGTCTTACTTGAACAAACAGAGAACTCCTGAAATTTTCTAGTAAAGATAGATATGTAGGTTTAATAATCAGAATTAATGGAGTTGTTCTAACATGTTAGAGAATGAGGACAAGGTCATTGTCTATAAATGTTTGATTTCATGCCAAAGAGTATAAAATAGAGTATGCCTTACATACCTGGTTATATAACTCCAAAACTAACCCGACTTGACTTCTCATATTTTAGATTACTTATCTACAATAGAATATATAGTTAAATAGTATTACCAACTAATCAACACATTTGGGATACTTAACTTCACCAAAATAGTAACCGGGTAGTAATATGTAATCTATCAATCAAGGGTGTTATTTTAACCCTTTTCTCGTCCAATTGCACCCACATACCATACATTTCCTTATAAGATCACGGAAACCACCTCTACTTCTTTATACCCTCCAAATAACAAGTAAAATAAATTGGGTAGTAAACAAATACAATAATTAGTGTAGTGGTGTACCACCACACCTTTCTTTTATATTCTAATTCAAACTAGTCTCACCTTTCTCCAAAATCAGCCTGGTAGCTGAGAACATATACATACAAAACAATCCACAAAATAGTCCCAAATCCTTTTTATTGTAGTAATCCATTATTAAACTCATCATCTCTTGAGTTCTCAATAACAACACATCCATAATTCTCTTTCAAATTCACATACAAGGAGAAAAAAATGGAGAAGTCACCTTACCAATTCTGCAACTTATTCTTTTAATTGAACTCTTAAAGAACTTGAACTTTCCTTCACACTTTAAACCAAAGAAGAAAAAAGAAGCTCCTTAATATCAAAGAAAAGTGAATAATATGGTTGTTCTATATTCTGCCATATATTAATAATTAAGCACTTGTAACATCTTTTCCTAATCTTCCATGAGATAATTAAATAAAAACTAAAGAGTTTTCACTTACCTGGGGCTGCAAAGGTAAGGGTTTCTTCAAGAACCCTAGAAGAAATTTTAGGGTAGTTGTTCTTATCCTTGTTAAGAAAGAGAGAAAGTTGAAATTTAAAAGGGTGAATATTGTGTTTAAAATGAGTAGAATTGCCAGCAATATTCATCTTATATTGGGCCCTCTAGGACTTCTCTTATTGACCTCATTTTCATCCATAAATTAGTCCAAGTAGGTGATGCACCTACTTAAGAGTCCAAGCTGCTGAAAATTTCAAAGTAGGTGATGCACCTACTTACTTAATTTCTTAGTTGGGCTTAATTATATTTGGGCCTTGGCAGATTTTTGTGTTGGTCTATTTATCCATTTTCTTCCTCTTCTATTCAATTTGGGACCAAATGAGTACATTCGTATAGGCCCAAATCTAGTCCATAGCCATGGGTCCATTAACTTGGTCCAAATGTCTCAATTAGGTGACTCACCTACTAGCTTAATTAATTCAAGCAAGCACCTTAATTTTTATTCCATTTTAGCTCCTAATCCTCTTAATCTAACCTTCAACTAATACACACTTGGTCACTTTAAAGTTTTGATTCAAATACTAGCTTACGATCCTAAGTTTAAATAGTCGTATCGACGTTAACTTGGTTGTAGCACATTAATTTGTACGGGCAACATCTATAATTCCATCTACACCATTAATACTTGCGTAACAAATCTTATCCATTACATATACCACAAAGCTATTCTAGGTTCCATATAATTAGAACAAGTACAAGCAAAATATGAGATGTTACATCCTTCCCCCCTTAGGAATATTCATCCTCGAATGTTAGCATAACTATCCAACCAAAACAAGTTCAAGACTAAGTTTAATATACCTGTTATCACATAGTACTTATATATTACACTTACTTATTATTGCTCTAATTCAGCATCTTAAATTTCTCTTCGTATTTGAACAAATGGGGGTACTTAGATTTCATCACTTCTTCCGCATCCCATGTTATCTCTTCCACTTGTTGGTGTCTCCAAAGCACTTTTACAGAGGCTATTTCTTTTTTTTCTTAACTTCTTAACTTGCCGATCTAGGATAGCAATAAGTATTTCTTCATAGGTAAGATCTTTCATAACTTGTACATCTTTAGTAGGAGTGATATAAGATGGATCTCCCATGCACTTTTGAAGTATTGAGACGTGAAATAATGGATGAACTATTGTGAGCTCTTTGGGCTGCTCTAATTCATAAGCGACTTGGCCAAACCTCCGAGTAATCTTGTATGGGCTAATATATCGTGGACTTAGTTTTCCTTTCTTACCAAATCTCATAACCCCCTTCATTGGTGATACCTTAAAGAATACCTAATAACCTATAGCAAACTTTTGCCCCCTCCTTCTAATACCTACATTTGACTTATGTTAACTTTGGGCTATTTCTAGCTACTTTTGGATCACTTTAACCTTTTTCATAGCTTGATGAACAAGATTTAGTCCAAATAAGGCAGTTTCACCTGCTTCAAACCATCCAATTAGTGATCTACACTTTCTTCCATACAAAGCTTCATATGGTGCCATTTTGCTACTTGAATGATAGCTATTATTGTAGGTCAACTTGATGAGAGGTAAATAATCATTCCAACTATATTTAAAGTCCAACACACAAGCTTGTAGCATATCTTCAAGTGTTTGAATGGTACATTCTTCTTGTCTATCTATTTGTGGGTGAAAAGTTGTACTTAGATTCACTTGTGTTCCCAAATTTCTTTGGAAAGACTTCTAAAAATTTGTATTAAATTGAGATCCTCGATCTGATATAATAGAGATTAGAACTCAGTGCAGTCAAACTATCTCTTTAATATATAATTTGGCATATTCTTCAACTGTGTAAGTGGTCCTAACCGATAGAAAGTATGCTGATTTGGTAAGCCTATCAACGATCACTCATATGGAATCAAACCTTTGAGATGTACCAGTGGTATAATCCATCATGTATTTTGGATAGTGTCAACTTCTCTTGATTCTTTCTTTGGTATGATTTATAGGTACCAATCATATGATTTGATATGAGTGGGACTTTGGAATTATAGGTTGGTCAGTGTGGGGGTTGAGATTATTCTTGGGGTATAGGTGGTGGGCACCACTAGTACCCTATGGTACGAATGGGGGTGGTCATACCCTTCTGCAGGTAATTAATATATTTTAAGTTAGGGGTAATTTTGATATTTCCTATTATAACTCCTTGGGGTATTATGACTTAAAACATCTTTTTGGGAATTCATTTACCTATTTTCAGTCAATCAAACACCCAAAACTCTATGAAAATCTCTCAGGGCTCTTGGGGTAAGCAAAAGCTAGGTTTTCCTTCAAGGTGGTCAATTGCGGCTCATAGTGGTGATTTCATCTTATTTTCTTCTTAATTGAAGGAAACATACTTCTCCCTCATTGTTAGTTCCAACTAATGGCATGTTTTATGAATTGTTTTCATGGCATAGTAGTTATATGGTTTGTATTTTCAAATATATATTGAGGGTTTTGGTTATAAATGCTTGGTTATGATTTTCTTATGTTTTAATTATGGATTTACATGCTTTATTGGTGGTTTAAGCATTTGGTTGAATGGGAATGGTTAATTAGCCTTTTGTTTTGGCTTTGGAAACACTATGCCCCCAATATGTTTGATAAAATGCCTATAAGAATGCCTTTACTACATTGTTGAACTTTTAATGAAACTATTACTTGGTATAGCTTGGTAATGGTACTCTAAATGATATAAATAGTTTACATGGTTTGGAATGGTTAAATGGTAAGGTCTTGGTAGTTATGGATGGTCTAATTAAAAGCCTTGTGGGGTACAAAGGAATCCCCCAAGGAAACTTAATAATGATCACTTATGGGGTATATGGGATTCCCCCAAGTTAACATAATAATGTAATATATGGGTACATGGGAATCCCATCTTCTTAAAAATGTTTGGCTAAGGACATTTCTTGCAAGATAGAGTTGGTATAAAGATACCACTACTTATAGCCTTGGTTAATAACAAATGGAATGGTGGTCTTGGTTATGTGGTAATGGTTTTAATTAGGCAATAATGACAGAGTGTGATAACTAATCGGGAAGGTGTAAGTCCAAAGAACGGACACTGGAAACTCATATTTACCGACATAAAGATTTTGTCATGATGACTATATGGGGTATATAGAAATCCCCTAAGTTACGTTTGTATATATATATCCTAGAGAGTGAAGGGTACATATGAATCCTCTACTCTTATGGCATCTCTAATTTATGCAGCAACATATATTGGGGCTCGTTCAGGTTTTACACTAGACTCGTTAGCCCATGGGTAGTTCTAGGATGATTAAGCTATATATACCCAGGTTAATAGTTTTAAATGCATGCTAAACCTGATTCCCTCTCCCCAACATGGTTATATATATATATATGTATGGTTGTGAATGCATATGGTTGGTTTACTTGGTTTTAAAGGTTAGTATTATTTTATCCTTATCCTGAGTACTTGCTACCATTCACCTACTGACCCATCTTTGGGTAGCTGTATCCCCATGCAATGTAGGAATATGACACTCATCCTGTTTAGTGATCAGATTCGGGATAAGATATTAGATTGAAATGGTGAACTTCCATATTCCAGAAGGCTCCATTTCATACCATGGGAGTCTTTACATACTTTGGGCATTTTATGGATATTGGTTTTATCTATGGTTGGGGGCATGTCCAAATTAGATATTGTTTTTCTTTTGGATAAAGACTTTGTGGAACTACTATAGGTTGGAATGGATAGTATCAGTATTGGTGTCAGCCTTAGTATTGGCATTGGTATTGGGGCTGATACTGTTTGAGTAAATTTGTGATTGTTTCAGCTTTTTATGTTATGTTATAAATAGAAAATTGGTTATTGTTTTGGTTTTGGCATAATTATTGGTTGGGTACTGGATGGGTGGACTTGCTTAGGTTGGTGGACCAATCCTAGAGTCTAGATTAGTAAATTTACACTATCTTTTTATAGGTTCAAAATTCATCTGACTCAGGGTGTGTATATTTAGAGGTTGGGTTTGGTAACAAGGATGGTGCTGGTCCTGGTTGGACTTGGGATGTCCATTAGGATAAGGCCCTAGTTTGGGTAATGTCACCCTCTTTATAGAATGGCTCTAGTTGAGTTAAAAGAGATTAAGGAGAAATTGAAGGACCTCTTATATAAAGGTTTTATCCATCCTAGTGTGTATCCTTGGGGTGCTCTGGTGTTGTTCGTGCATAAGAAAGATGGTTCCTTTTAGATGTGTATTGATTATCATCAGCTGCGTAAGGTGACAATAAATTATAAATATCTTCTTCCTAGGATCGATAATTTGTTTGATCAGCTTCAAGGTGTTCAGTATTTCTCTAATATTGATCTTAGGTCAGGCTATCATTATCTTAAGATTAGGGAAGTAGATATCCCTATTACTGCTTTCAAGATCTTATGCGGCTATTCTAAGTTCCTAGTTATGTCATTTGGGTTGACTAATACTTCGACAAAATTAATGGACTTGATAAATAGGGTCTTTCATTAGTGTCTGGATTTATTTATCATTGTCTTCATTGATGACATCTTGGTATACTCTAAGAGTGAGGCAGATCATACCAATTACCTCCATGTTGTGTTGGAGACCTTGAAGGATCAGAGTTTGTATGCCAAGTTCTCAAAGTGTGAGTTTTGGATGAAGGCTAAGACTTTTATTGGTCATGTTATATATAGTGAAGGGATCATGGTGGATCCACAAAAGGTTTACATGGTTGAGAAGTGGCCTAGACCCGCAACTCCAATCGATATTCAGAGCTTCTTACATTGAGCCGGTTACTATATGAGACTTGTTGAAATTTTCTCGACTATAGCTACCCCATTGACTAATTTGACCCAGAAGGTAAAGTTCTTGTGCTCGAATGCATGTAAGGGTAGTTTTGAGAAGTTAAAAGATAAATTAACATCAACTTTTATTTTGACCATGCCTGAGGGTAGTGATGGTTTAATAGTGTATAATGATACTTTTTGTGTTGGGCTTGGTTATGTGTTGATGGATCATAGTAGGGTGGTGGCCAATGTATCAAGACAGTTAAAATTTTATGAGAAGAACTGCCCTACTCATGATTTAGAGTTGTTGGCTTTGGTATTTGCATAAAAAATTTAGTGTCACCATCTTTATAGGGTTATTGTTTACATCTTTTCTGATCATAAGAGGCTGCAGTATGTGTTTATTCGGAAAGAGTTAAAAATTAGGAAAAGAAGGTGACTTAAGTTATTGAAGGACTATGATATAAGTCTCCATTACCATCTTAGTAAAGGAAACATAGTTGTTGATGCTCTTAGCAGGTTTTCCATGGGGAGTCTAGATCATGTGGATGAGGATAAGATGGAGTTGGGGAAGGACATTCACCATTTGGCTAGTCTTGGAGTTTGTCTCACAGACTCTGAGAATGGTAGTGTATTTGTGCATTAGGTATTGCAGTTATCTCTTGTTGTAGAGATAAAGGGAAAGCAAATATTGGATCCTGATTTGATGAAGATTAAGAGGAATATGGGCCAGCAAAAAGTTGTTGACTTTACGATTAGTGGTGATGGTATATTTAGGTACTGAGGTAGGTTATGTGTTCTTGACATAGATGGATCGAGGGAAAGGTTTATGGATGAATCTCATGGGTCTTGTTATGCTATCCATCTTGGTTCTATGAACATGTATCAAGATATTAAGGAGTTCTATTGGTGGAATAAAATAAAGTGAGATGTGGTTAAGTATTTGGTCTGTCAATAAGTGAAAGTTGAGCACATGAGACCCAGAGGTTTGTACCAAGAGATTGAGTTGCCCGAATGGAAGTGGGAGGTAATTAATATGGATTTTGTTATCGGTCTTCCTTAGTCTCATAATCAGTGTGATTTGATTTGGGTCATTGTGGGTAGGATGACCAAGTGGGTTCACTTCTTTCCTGTGAGGACTAGCTATTGGGCGGAGGATTATGCTAAGTTGTATCTTCTGGAGATTTTGAAGTTTCATGGTGATCTTTTCTCAATCATTTTAGATCATGGTATTCTGTTCTCATATCATTTTTGGAGGTCATTTTAGAAAGGTTTGGAGACAAAGGTGTGCCTTAGTATCGCTTTTCACCCAAGTCAAATGGATAAAAGGAAAGGAATATTTACACATTGAAAGATCTGCTTCATACTTGTATGATTGACTATGGTTATAGTTGGGTTGACCATTTGCCTCTTATAGAGTTTGCTTATAATAATAGTTATCACTCTAGCATTGGTATGGATCCTTTTGAGGTATTGTATGGTAGGAAATATCGTTATCCTATTATGTGGTATGAGGTTGGTGAGGTTAAGTTATTTGGCCCTGATTTGGTTTACCAAGACTTTGAAAAGTTGAAGGTAATTTTTGATAGGTTGAAAGCCACTCAAAGTTTCCAAAAGTCCTATGTGAATATGAAGCATAGGGGTTAGAGTTTAGGTTGGTAATTGAGTGTTCATAAAGGTGTCTCCCATAAAGGAAGTGATGCAGTTTGGTAAGAAGAGGAAGGTTAGTCCTTGGTATGTTTGTCCGTATTTGGTTTTAAAGAGGGTTGGTAATGGTTCCTATGAGTTGAGTTTCCTTATAGCTTGAGCTCCATTCATTCGATTTCTATGTCTCTATGATGATGAAGTGTGTAGGTGATCCTTCATCGATTTTTCCTTTGGAAGGATTAGGTATTTCGAATTCCTTATGGTATGAGGTAGTCCTAGTTGAGATCTTGGATTATCTAGTTTATCGATTGTGGGTGAAGGATGTGGCTTTGGCAAAGGTTCTTTGGAGGAACCATAAGGTTGAATAAGCTACTTGGGAAGTGGAAGACGACATAAAGTCCAAGTATCCCCATTTGTTCCCTGTTCCAAAAATTCATACTTGAGGTATGTGTTGATATTAATATCTTTGTTTTATGTCTTTGCTTTCTAACTTGGTCAAAGGGAAATTTGATGAGTAAAAATGTTTTAGCTCGTGCTTGTGCTTCCCATAAGTTGTCATTCGACGACAAATGATCCTGGTGGGGGAGAATTGAAATACCCTAGTTTTGACCCTTAGAAAATTTCTTGATTTTGAACTTTTTTTGTATCATACGACTTACATCATACCACTTATATGGAGTGGATACGATTTGAATACCTTGGTCGTATGTTACTCAGTGTAGTGTTTATTGTTTACTATCCAAGGTATGAGAAGGCATCATACTAGTCATATGTTAGGGTACGAGAAGTATAGTGCCAAAATGTATGATGTCCTATATCTAGCCAAAATGATTCATCCTAGGGTACGGTCCTAGGGAACCAATCGTATGATTGGATATGAGTTAGGCAATAAACTCGTATGTTGGATAGAATTTGAGTCCAACATTCTGTCTAGGGTACGAGTGGTGTGTACCACCTGTATGATTGGTGTACAAGTTGGGGGGAGTCGTACCCTCCTACGTATATTTTTTAGCTTTTAAGTTGAGGACATTTTAGACATTTCTCGCCCCAAAAACCTTTAGACCCCACATCTTAAAACACATTGCAGCCTCTTATAACACACTTTGAAAGATCAAATCACTCCTAAAACTCTATCTAAACACTCTTTTCAAGATTGTGCTAGAGTTTCTACAAGGTGTTCATCTAGAGGCTCAAGAGTCAAGTTCTTTCCATGAATTTTTATGAATAAGGCATGTTACTCTTCCCTCACTGTTAGTTCATGAAAATCATATGTTTAAAGCTTTGATTATGAATCATTAATGGTGGTTTTGAAAAATAATGTTAAGGGTTTTGTTGCATATGGTTGAGTACTGTTTATTCTAGGTTTAAATTTTTTTTATACATGTGTTTGGTGATGGCTTACACATGTGGGTATTTGGTAATTGTGGTTTAACAAATGGTTTATGGGTAACCCTAAAAATGATGGTTGTTACCTTGGTTTTGGTCTTGATAATTGTATGCCCTCAACATGTTTGTGAAAATGTCTAAGAGAATAAACTAATCACATATTAAATGGTGTTTTCAACTAAGGCATTGACCTAATGAATATGAATGGTTGGTAAATGGTTGTGTGAAGGCCTTAATGGACATGTAATGATTTAAATGCTAACCTTGGTGGTTTAATTATCTAAAAGGGGTTTGAGTCCCTAAACATTAAATTGATTTATGTATTTATTAACTAATGAGTCTAAGTCCCTAAACTTTGAATTGTTAGTATCTTTGTTAGACAATGGGTTCGAGTCCCAAAGTCATATGAATGATTGGTTGATTGACAACGGTAATGGCATGTGGTATGCTTGAAAGTGTTGTTGATATGACGATACCAAAAAAGTGACTTTGGTAAGTAATTGGCCTAATGATTGTGTATGTGAAATGATGATTCTAAATAGGGATTTAAGGATGGACGTGTAGCTGGACCGTGAAAGTAGAGTCCGAAGGACTAACACTGTAAACCGCATAGCTAGTGCGGGTGTCTTTATGACTGGGTGGTTCGAGTCACCCGAATTAATACATAATTGGGATGTTCGAGTCCCCCATAATACATATATTGGTTCTTAAATCACCTTGATTATGTCGGGAATTTTGAGTCCCCCATATAGGCATATACAATTATGGATAATCTCTAATTTATGCGGCTACACGCACTGGGGCCCTTCCAGCTAAGGAAGAGTTGGTCCCATATAGCCTGTGGGTGCCTTGATGTAAGATGGTTATTCTACGCAACCCAGGTTAATGTTTTCAAAGCTCAAGCTAATCTTGTTCCCTATCCTGGCATGGTATATATATGTGTATGTATGTATTGCATTAGTTATATACATTGGATGGTCGATTTTAAACTGTTGGCATTATCTTATACTTATCGTTGAGTTACATGCTAGCTCTCTAATCACTAACCTTCTTTGGACGTTGTATCCCCACGTGATGGTGTTGGTCATACTACCACACCTCCTCGTCAGTGATTTGGATTCGGGGAAAACTTTGTGCCAAATTGAAGTGGTGAGCTTCCATACTCTAGAAGACTCTATTTCATGTTATGGACTTCTCTACATACTATTGTTATTACTTAGACTTTGGTTTTTGGCTATGGCCGGGGGCATGTACGGATCGAATGTTGTTTTAATTTTGGATAGAGGCTTTGTGAGACTACTTTGGGCATTGGCATTGTCGGTATTGGTGTCAGTCTTAGCATTGTATTGGTATTAGGGCTGACACTGTTTGAATTTATTTGATTTATGATTGGTTCATCTTGATATATGTTAAGAATTCTTCAATCTTTAGGGTATATATTGGTTGGTTGGACTAGGTACAGGGTGATCTTCAATCCGTGTTGGACTTAAGATGCCTATTACGATAAGGCCCAGATTTAGGCCGTGTCAGCTTAGACTTCATGGGACTCTTTAGTAGCTCACATTGAAACCGCTATATCTTGGTTCTATTAATTATGTTTCTAAATGAGTCGAGGATGCTGATTTGCAAAATAATGAAACTAAGAGTGCTATTCAATTCTTGAACAAATATGTTTTCACTCAGTTTGGGATGCCCAATTCTATCATAAGTGATGGGGGTTCTCATTAAAGTAATCAATGATTTAGTTCCTTTCTTCCTAAATATGGAGTGAAGCATAGTCTTCTCCATACCATCCTCAAGACAATGGGTAAGCGAAAGTGTCCAATCGGGAGATAAAAGTTATTTTAGCAAAATCTGTGAATTCTTCTAGAGAAGATTGGGCCTGAAAGTTTATGATGCTTTTTACGCCTATAGAACCACATTCAAAACTTCCATTGGTGTGTCAACATATCAATTTATCTTTATCAAGGATTTCCAGCTCTTAATAAACTAAAACATAAGGCATTTTGGGTCTTCCATAAGTTGAATATGAATTAGGAGAATGTCGCAAAATCATGATGTAGTACCCCATACATTTTAGCACGTATAAGACTAAGATAACATCAATAAAAGTATTTGAACTCGAGTAGTAAGGTCATTTTTTATCTTTAAGTCTAGAGGTTAGTGTTAAGTTTAAGTAAAGGGATTAAAATTTGGAATGGGATAAAATAATCAAGGTGTTTTGTTTGCTTAATTAAGCTTGTAGGTGACAACTAGTTACATCACCTAATAAGACTCTTTGGTCAACTTAAAAGGACCAAGTAGGTAGTTTCACTAATGGACCATATTGAGGCCCATATTAAGTGACCAATTATGGCCCACATTAAGTGAAATTAAAGTGATAATAATAGGCCTCCCCAATGTCCAATCTTCCCAAAGCCTAATATGGTTAAATCCACATAAGGAAGGAGTTCAAATAAACCAAGTAGGTGCATCACCTACTAGGCAACTTGTAGCCAAAGTTAATGCCAATTTATGGCTGAAAATTAAAGAGGAAAGGTAGCCAAAGTGGGACTATTTAAAATTAATATTGGTTTTATTTTCTCATTATCTACTTGAAAAATTCTATATTCTCTTAAGTTTCTAAAGATCTCTTCTCTCTCCTCCAATCAACAACCCTAATTTCCCCTTTAGGGTTCTAACTGTTCTTGAACTTGTTTCTTGCAAAGCAGCCCACTAGATGACCTTCTCCTCTCCATGGATTCACATATATATATATATATATATTGAAGAGTTTCAAAGGAGAGTGAAATGTATAAAGTTATAAGTATTGGAAGCAAAGGAGTTGTTATTCTTTTCCTAGGAAAAAGGCAAGAATTTCATGTTATAAGCTTGGTTCTTTTCCTTATTTTCGTACGATGCTTCTGCTAATTTTTCACTCCTATTTTATTGGATTGGGAAAGGTTACAAGAGAATTATAAAATAGCATACTAAAATAGCAAAGGTAAGGTGTTGCGCCTCATTCTAATTAAAAAACTATTTGAACATTCTAGGAATACTTGTTAATTGTAACTCATGAGACAATGATTGGAAGCCATAAGTTCAAGTTTCTGGTTATATTGATATTTAGAGGATATATTATTTTGTTATGAAGTATGGTAGTTTGTGGATGGCCTTAGAAAATGGTTTGATAAAGCGATCACGGGTATTATTTGTAGGGTGTGGTGATAAACAATTAAATTCAAAGTTTTATAAGTGCACTGCCCACCTATATTGGTTAGTGTTTATATATATATACATGCATATACATATACATATATATATATATATATATATTAAGCATGTAGAGTGCTTAGGGACCTCATGGGAAGGTTATTTCATGTGAATGTATTAAAGAATACCCTTAATTGAAAGAAGTACAGGCTTATTGCCCGACTACTATTTTGATGAGTTGAAATTTCTCGAGTTTGTTGGTTAACTACTAATTATATCCTTATTACTTTAAATTTTGTGTAGATAAATATTATCACATTAAAGGATAGGTTGGCTCTTCATAAACTAAAAAGATTGAAAATTGAGGTATGTAAGGCTATTTGATTTCATATTCTTCGGCATAAAATCTTATGATTGTGTTATTACCAGCAAAGTATTTTTACTAGTAAAAAACACATACATATGGCATACAATTTCAAGTATAGTCAATGATCTTCTTCTTAATGGTTTTACATATCTGTGAAAGAACTTCTATAAGTATTCATTATCGTATATAAATATGTTTATAATTATAAGTACTAGTATGACAAAGGTACTATAAGCATCAAGTTTTATGGGTCATCATCTAAGTCAAAGGAGGTTGTTTGAGTCAGTAAGACCCTACATTAACCATGTTATGAGTGTTCACATATTGGATACATATTTTGTCGATTATGTGTTTTATATATGTCCTTATGTGGAATGTTCACTTGTCCCTAATTTGTATCTGACCATGGTCTCTTAAGTGTGTTAAAGTAATTTCATATGTGTTCATTACTGTATATCTATTTATTTATTCTTCCACCAACTAGTATGACAAAGTTATTCTAAACAACAAGTTCTATGAGTTATTCCCTATGTCAAACAAGGTTTATTATGTCATATGAGTTCTTATTTATTACATTGATGTTACATTTATTTCCTATGTCATTGTTACTGCCCCAAGTATATTATTCACGTGTATGTAGTTCCAAAGCTCAAAAATGTTATGACAACCAAAAATATAATCTCAAAGATTAAAGAAACAAGATGAAGTAAATTATGTAATTAGGGATGGCAATCCAGGGGCTAAGAGAATAGCATAGGCTGATCCCATATGCAAAGTGATGTATATATAGGCAGCATCTCAAGGGAAAAATCCTAGCATGGTCCTATCCTAATTGATGTATTTATGGGTGACAACTCAGGGGTTTTAATACATTGCATAGGGTGATCCCAATTATGCATTTATAAGTGGTATCCTAGGGGTTATAATACCTATCATGGCTCTATCCCAATTTGTGTATTTTTGAGGACTATATCTCAGGGGTTAAAATTCCTAGCATGGATCATCCTCTTCGACCAGTAATAAATTAGGCATTTGTATCATATGCCTTACAAAGTTAATAATACAAAAAGAGTAAATAATAGAAAAGAAGGTAATATACATGATTCTATATAAGAAAATACAGTTTTCTATCATAATCTATACATTTGTACATGGTTTCATTTGAGCTCTTGCTTTGTATATGGTTACATTATGCCTTATATATTCTGTACATTCTTTCATAATGACATCCCTTATGGGGTATACTCTATTTCATGTTACAGGTATAGGTTCTAGCTAATAGATCTCCCCAATAAAAGTACAGGATATCAGTGACTTTTGGTGAGATCCACAGTGAGTCGAGGCTTTTCGAGTCTTTAATATGTATTTTCATATGCTATTATAGTTAAGGGTATGGGGTTCCCATCATTACATAAGATAAGTTTTCTATCTTTTATAGGCTTTGTAGACTAATGGTAAAGTAAAGTGCAATTATGTCTTGTCTTATAGAGTTGAGGCTTCAACGGCCAAGTCATGTACACCCATTTTGGTCCAACCTATGTTGTTCTTTTATTGGGGTATCTCTCCTCTACTCATCAAAGATGTTTAATTATCATAGTTATATGTGCATTAAGCATGAGTTTAAGTTAGTTCTCTCGAGCCTCTAGGGCATCTGGTGCATGTCCATCTCAATGGGATTTGAGGCATGACACAAGAGTGGAATAACTTCAATATATTGATGAATTTTATTTGAGAGATTATGAGAGTTCCACCCTCTACAAGGAGTGTATGAAGATATAGAATGATGACAAAATTCTAGAAAGGGCATTCAAGTATGGTGATGATGTCCTAGTGTTCAATTCAAGGTTCAAGTTGTTTCCCAGTAAGCTCAAATTAGATGGCCAGTTCCCTTAATTGAGGTTCAATATTTTCCTAGTAGATCTATAGAATTGGAGAAAGACACGAGATCCCAATTTATGGTGAATGATTAATGAGTTAAACATTAGCATAGTGTATCATTGAAAGTTGATTTATTGGAGGTGATTTACCTCGATGGTGAGTGGTTGATAAAAAACATGTTGCGCCACGATGATATCTAATGCATTTTTTTTATAGGTAACCGAAGTTTATTTTTGTAGTTCTTAATAATATGTGTTGCTCGGTGCAGGTACGTAATGGAATTTGCATGCAAAAAATATGTCATAACATAAGTCAGGAAAGAAAAATTTGGGAGATCATGCATAAAACTCCCGGGAGAGGCTTTAGAGATGCACCAATAAATGGATGCATCGTCAAAGATCTTTTCCAGACTAGATCTCCCAACCTAAAATGAACTGTCAAATTGGCGACAGAATGTATCATTCGACATGTTGTCAAACACTTTAGAGTAGGGCTAGCTATCACAGAATTGTTTCAAAAATAATGAGGCCCTAGGCTTGGAAACTACTAGATTCAGTTACTGAACTCCAAATAGTCGCATCACTGATAAGTTCTATGATGGAAAGAAATATCCAAAAAAGGGCTATGTGTTTCATATTTGATGGTTTGACTTCCTTTGACCCTTGACATTTCATTATTTTTGACCTGTGATATTATTCAAACTTTTTATATTCCCCTTTCCCTCATTTCATTCACTTTCTATGATAAAGTCACACACAAAACATATGCATCGCACACTCATCAAGTTTCTCACACACACACGAGCACCATAGTTACCACCACCAACACCACAGTCACCAAAAGTGCATGCCACAATAATCTCTCTCCCCTTTTTCATTGAATTTTCTATCTAAATCTTTAAGGATAGAATAGATTTTAATTTATTCTATTTATTACCAATGTTTCTTATTATTATAGTGAATTTTTGTGTTAGGTCTATTCATGATAATGCTTATTATTGGATTTATCAAAGT
Source organism: Capsicum annuum (assembly GCF_002878395.1). Classification (NCBI taxonomy): domain Eukaryota; kingdom Viridiplantae; phylum Streptophyta; class Magnoliopsida; order Solanales; family Solanaceae; genus Capsicum; species Capsicum annuum. The sequence goes on along the minus strand of NC_061122.1, from coordinate 182,957,902 downwards.
TTATTGAACTCATAAATTTTGATCAAATTGTTGTTAAATTGTAGTTACGTGTTGAGTTTTAGTTCCTTAAATGCATAATTGTTAGTCATGTTTCGTTGTGAATTAATTGTTGATGAAATGAGTGTCAAAAGAGTCTTGGGTTGTAATTTATGGAATTTGAAATCAAATATTTTTCCCAATGATGAATTGAGTGACAATGTTCTTAAGGGCAAAATCATCATAAATGTTGTTGAATTGTTGAAACTTGGGGAAGTCTGAACACCCATGGTGTTGGGAATAAAAAATCTCTATTGAAATAGATTGAAAAGTTCTTTGAAATTGCAATAGTTATTAGGGATGATGACACTTTGGTGATAGGGTTGAGTATTTCGGTAATGTGCCAAACTATGCAATGCGTTGCCGAAGAACTCCCTATGTCTTTGATTGTTATAGTGGATTGTCTAGTCCAAATGACATTTTTGTGATGCTGAATTAGTTTGGTGATCTTTGGGAGTATTTCTTATTTCCTACTTTTTGTTGCTGGTCATTCTCTCCTTTTCTGTCCCAATTGGTGATGGTCATTGTACAACACCAAACTATTTGGCAATGCATTGAGTGGTCAGCAATGTTGCTCTAAAAAGTGTTAGTCTTTTTATTAGCAAAGTATAGCCAAGTCCCTTGCTACTTTTAGGTGAAAATATGACTCACAACAAGCATTTGACCAAAAAACAAGATGGATCTCCTCTTCCTCAATCAAAACTTTCAAAGGCTAGCAATTACTTAAGGGTCTAAATTAGAAAGGGTGTACGAAGGGAAAAGGATTAAAGAGTCTAAGGACTCTATATCTAAGGAACAAAGCTTTGAGTATAACTCAAACTCTAGCAGGTACAATCTCAATTCCTCAGAGAAGGGGAATACTACCCCTATTCATGAGTTGCTGACCATTCTCGAGGCTACTCCACCAAAGAAGAATAGGGTAGCCCAACCTTCTAATGCTGCAACAAAGCCTCGATCCATCCTCATAGGGTACATCATATCCTCAACCAACTTAAGATACCTAATCAGCATACCATCATTGAGGAGCAATGGCTAAGTCTAAATAGCTTAGAAGGCAAGCATCGTAGGGTGCTATCTATGATGAGGTAACATGACTTCTACATATTTACCAAACCATTAAATCCGTATGTTGAAAATTGGGTTAGGGAGTTTTATGTGGCATATGGGAAGCTTTTGCCTACTAAGAGGAAAATGGGGTCGTAAGAGACTAGAGATGTAGTTAGGGTGAGAGGTATGGATATGCATTGGGATGAATTAACAACAAATAAGGTTTTAGGATGCAAAATGCTGAACATTCACTACTTTAACACTAGAAGTGGATGATTTGAGGGCTTGGTCAGACCCTTTGCTAAGTAATGGCCCACCTTTGTGGCTTGCATCAATGATAAAAATTCAAAAAAAGGATATTTATCTCGAGGCTCAATATTGGTTGATATTCACTCATAGTAATTTTTTCCCTCACAAAATTAGTCAATACTTGCGTACCCTCGAGAAGTACTTATGGGCACTATTATTGTAAAAGATAGTTTCAACATGGCTTCAATTATTACCCTGACATTGCTTGCAGGCATAACACAAGCATACCACCCTTGTGTTACATGTTTCATCGCTGAATTATGCCTTTATCCCAATTTTTATTTTAATAAGACGAAGGATTTTGAGCTTACCTATATAGTGGACATTACTACAATTGAGCTCATTAAAAAATGAATACGAATAAAGTCTAGGTGGATCACTCCCTGATAATTGATATTGAGACATTTGATTGTGGTGCCTACTCCAAATCCTAATACTACTCCTACAAATTCTACCCCTTCTTGGTCAGTTCCAGCTCCTCCTTCCTTGATTCCCCCCATGGGCCCTTTTACTTAGCTTTTAGGATATATTTCTTCTGAAGCTCGCCCATCCACTTCTCCAGGAACATTGTGGTCCTTGTTGACTTAAAATACAATTATCTAGATAATAAAGTTAGAATTTATTAGGGATATAAGGTTGGAAAAGTTAGAGATAGAGATCCCTCAAATGATTATTGTTGCGGTGAAAGTTTTTATGGGTCTTGTTCATGAGGAGTTGTAAGGTGTTTAGAAGAAATTGTAGATTTTTGGTAGGAGGTTACATGATTTGATTTCTCTTTAATAGCCTGCTATATTAAAGGCAGTAACAAAGATATAGGATGAGCTAGCTTTCCTTTTAAAAAATGTAGATGAGCTTTGATTTCCTAATTTGAAATATTTATGGGATCTTTATCTGAGACACCAACTCCAGCTCAAACACTTATTCGTGATGATTACACAATATTTGAGGAGGAGAACGTAGATGAGGATGACCATGCTTTAGAAGAGGATATTGATAATTCTGAGATTGAAGGTTATTTTGAGGAGCAGGGCCAGATTGGGATATAGGTTGAGCCATAACTTTTCGCATAGATTGATGAGTAGGCTGGTAGGCAGGGACTTCTAATGCTATACTTTCTACAAATTTAGAGAGGTTGATGGTTGATACAACTCAAATTGAGAGTTCTAGTTAATTGGATCCATGGAGATCGAGGATACGGTACCATATGCACTCCCACATGATGCACTTAGAGCTGAGCCAGGCATTAATGGCCAGACACTGGCCACTTCTGTGAGCCAGTCACCTTTATTGTCTTATCCATTAAAGGGGCCCTTACTCCCATTCTCCACTATTTCCTTCAATCCCTTTTCATTGAAAAAAATCCATATTTTTGAGTTATGGTGGGGTATTTATTTCATTTGGCTTTATAATGTTTATACCTAGAGATTCATGATATTTGACTCTTTCAATACATATTCAGGAGATTTATTTTGTTGTGTGGTTATGACTATGATTTGGACATTTTATTTGGTTTGTAATATTTGAGTGTGTCGTGTGTGATGCTTTAGTTTTATTTCTTTATTTTTTCTTTAGCTTTGTAGTTTGTAATTAGTTTCAAATAATATAATTTTTAGCATGCTTACTTAAGAGAAAAGTATACTAGCATTAGAATACTATGACCCAAATAGTACTTACTCTAAGTGAGATTTTCATATGCTCAACTCTTAAAAATGATAAATTAATTGTGCAATACTCTGTTTTGCAAAATATGCTCCTTTTCAAACTTTATATTTTTTAGTTTAACTAGTTAGGCTCTTGTCATTTGTGAGCACCTACTTCTTAGTTTGACTACTGGAGTACCTTTCTCAACATATTCTATGATTGTGGTACATCAATTGAGAAAGGGCATTTGTGGGATACAATTGAGTTCTACGTATCAGTGAGAGTTTGGCTTGATTTTTCTTATTGAGTCCACCTAGAACTTGACTGGTTGCTAAAATTCTAAAGCTAAGATTGTGCGATATTGGAGAAACGATCTTAGGCTATTGATTAATAGTGAACCTCTAGTTTCACCTAAATTGCCGCCCTATTGTAAGTTGATTGACCAATATAATCCCTAATTTGATCCTTGGAACCCTTTTCTTGGATTATCTCATTACAAGTCGAAACCCATTTTTCTAAATCCCCTCTTTTGAACATAAAATTCTTAAAGCATTTAGGAGAGATGAAGAACTAATTTAGGTCAAAACCCTAAGTTGGGGGTGGTAGAGATCTCGGGTATGATTTTTAAAATAAAATCCATGGGTTGGAGGACCAACCATTTCCCTCCTTCTTATTTATTCTAGTATTTCTCATGAATAGTAAAAAAGACAAAACTAAAAAAGATTAGAAAAAAGTTTGAAAATAGTAGAAATTATGTTAGAATTTTAATAAGTAGTTATTAGTGTTGAACGGAGAGGAGGGTTGAAATTACATGAAAACATTTAAGAGTTAATCCTTGGAATAATTTGAGAGGTAAGCTTTTAGAAATATGTGTGATTGAGGTCTCCTTAGATGCTTTGAGTAGGTAGAGTCACTATATCATTAACTTTACTACCTTGCTCGATGCCTAAACAACGAGCCAAATCAAGACCTTAGTGATCTTCAAAGTAGCACACCTGTATGTGGAGAAGTGGATATTATGGGAAATCCTGTAGTGTGGTTCTCATGTGCATGAATATTTAGGAGTGTGAGTGATTCGTGGTAGTCCTTTGTTTTAATGATGATTTATTCTTGTGGTAAAAGACTTCTTTGTGTGAGGTCACTTGATTATATTACTTGATCACTTCTTGATCTTGGTTGGAATCTATGAGAATGTGCAAGGTATGATAACATATGGTTAATATTTGAGGATCATTGTTCACAATATAAGCGCTAGATAGGTGAGACTCATGCCATTATTTACAAAACTAATAGGAAAAAAGTGTTTTCACTAAAGAAGCATGTTTTTAAACTTCTAATTAGTAACATTCATAAGCATAATTAATTTTTTTATGTGTGCATTAATTTACTGGAGAACAAGCAAAGACTTAGGTTAAGGGTGTTTATGAGTCGGCAAATTATACTCATTTGGCCTAAAAAGGGTAACAAATCATATTCTCAATGCTAATTTGAATGAATTTTAATGTTGATTTTGTTTAGTTTCAAGGTTAAGGATAAGAAGTGGTTAAAATATCAAAAAAAAAGCAAAAAAAAGGCAAAAACATGAAAGATTGAAGCTAAAATTGCAAAAAATTATCATCGCCTGCAAAAATTGGTGCGTCACTAAAGGGGCCTATGCATCATTAAAACGGTCATTCCATTTCCAAATGTAATAGTTTGGGCTAGTTCCAAAGTTGTACAAAACAACAATGAGAATCACAATTCGATGCATCATTGAACGGATTAACTAAGGCCATGGACCGTCGTATGTAGTGGATGTCAACCCATGGATCTCAATACAATGTAAAATTGGAGATCTAAATTTCAATTCAATGCATTTCCAAGTTGTTCGGCAATAACAATCCCTCAACCAAATTGGACACAATGGTATTTTTGTAATTTTAAGGTTTGTTTTTATTGAAGCTATTTAAGCCTTTTTGACTCATTGGAACCTTATCTTTTCTCATATTCTTGAAGCTAAAGCTTATAATTGAAACCCTAGTTGTAATCTTTGTTACTTAGAGTAAATTTCTTTCTTGTGAATTTGAATTTCTCTTTGAATATTTAGATTTTATGTTGGATTTTAATGAGAATATTGGTATATTTTCTTTTTCTCTTGTTATTAGTAAGCTTATTTACCAAGATTGGGGTTATGCATTATTGTATGTTGGTTATAGTGTGTAGTGATTATTTAGATATTTGCATGTTATGATTTTAGCTAAATCTTTATGTTTCAACTCAAGAACTGAGTTTACAAACTTTATACATAATTGGATCCCTTGTCTTTCTTGAAATAGAAGAAAAGGGTAGAGATTCAGTTGACAAAAACTAGAGAATTTCTCAGTTGATAGCTAATAATAGAAAATAGACTAACCCGAGGTTATTGGTTGCTTGGTATTGTGTACATATAGGTGTTTGAAAGAAACCCTTATGAAATTTGGTGGTAGATTGAAAGATTTCCTCCAATACCTAAGACTAAGCCTAATCATAACTACAGATTGAATTTTTGGTGCATTTTCACTTACCCATGCTTTTAATCACTCTTAAGGAGCATCACTCCAAGTACCTCTACCTATCGATTATATTCTCTAGCATTCATTTGACAAACTAGCATCAAAATTGATTATTTGAATACAAAATTCTTTTAAATTAATCCCCAATTTTATTTTATTGCATTATTTTAACATTGTGTCCCAACTCATAGTCATCTGTGACACTTGAGGGTGAAGCTATTGCCTTCATTCCCTGTGGATCAACCCTGGCTCTAAGTTGGGTAAAATTTTTATTTCTAATGACCTCATACATCTAGAGGTGTATTTTGAATTTTATCAGGAACTACAATATACATCACATATATAACTATATACATAGGGAAATAAGATTTATACATAACCTAGAACATACATTGTCTTCACACTTTGCTGCAAAGCACAGTCACAACCATCAACATAACTGGTCAACTCAAGGCACCAATTACACTTGACCAGATTTTTCAACAAGGTTCACCATAACATATATGCACATTTAAATACGTATGATGAATGTATGTATGTATGCAAGATGTACAAACCATCTCTTCGTCATCTTAACATAATCATCATATATTATTTCAACATGATCTCAATATAATTATCAATATCATTAGCAACATCATCATCATCATGTTCTTAATGTCATCATCAATATCATTAACTCATCTCTATACCATCACAGTATTGATATCAACATCAATGTAAATGTAAAAGCAAGATATCGTCAATAATTAAAAGTAACAACCAAAATAAAAATCACAGGCACCCATTTAAATGTAGATACAAGTAAGCAATCAAAAAAAGAACTCACAATTAATGACAATTAAGGAAATGTAGTTAGAAGTAAATAATTTCATTATTTCAAGTAAGACTCTGGGAAGATCTTCAAGCAACACATCTGGGAATTCCCTCACTACTGAAATAGACTCAAGACTAGGAGTCTCAGAATTGAAGTTATTAACCCGAACAATATGGTAGACACACCCCTTGGATATCATTTTCCTTGCTCTTAGGTACGAAATAAACTAACCCTAAGTGATGAAGTACTACCCCTCCATTCAAGGACTGGTTCATTTGGAAACTAAAAATGAACAACTCTATTTCTACAATCAACTATGGAATAACATAAGTGGAACCAATCAATGTCGAGAATGACATCAAAATCTGTCATTTCTAACTCCACGAGATCAATTAAGGTGACTTTTTGGGATATTATGACCAGACAATTCTTGTATACATGCCTGGCTATAATAAAGACACCTACTATGAGTAGACATTGAGAAAGGTTCTACAAAGTCTCAGGACTAACACCGAAATTAATAGCTATGTAGGGAGTTACAAAAAAAAAAGAAGCTGCAAGATCTAATAAAGCATAAAATTGTAAATTAAAGACCTATAACATATAAGTAACCACATTAGGAGAAATTTCATGATCCTATAAAGACTGAAGCGCATACAATCTATTTGGGCGCTGACCACTAGTTGCGTTGGAAGTAGCGCCCTACTGAGTCAGGCAACCGGATGGAACTGGGAGATGACTGGATTGACCCTACTGATCATTTTGTGGGAAATCCTTGACCCTGTGGCCTAGATTTCTATATACAAAGCATACATCACTACCATCTCTACACACACCCTGATGGTTTCTACCATATTTCTAGTAAAGAGGATTTGTGCGCCCACTGTTCATACTTTCCTGGGGCTTAGGGCATGGAGCTCTATCCCGATTATTATTTTGAACTTTGGTGCTGGATCACTAGCTGAAGATGGAGCTAGGGATGAAGATTATTTATGGAATTAAGGAAGGTAACCATCCTCTGGCCTCAGCTTAGCAAAACTAAAGCTACCCATTCTAGCTCTCTTATTCTCCCTTCCTCTTTCCTTAAACTTCTGCTCTTCAATATATTAAGCATAGACCATCAGCCTAGAAAAGTCCATCTCCTTAATCAACATCGTGGTCCTACACCCCTTAACTATACTATCAGCTATATCAAAGACAAACTTACTCATTCTAGACATGTCATCAGAAACCACATTAGGAGCATACCTAGCTAGCTGAGTAAACTTAAGAGAATACTTCTTCACACTCATGTTTCCCCTGCCTCAAATTAATAAACTCTTGAACCTTAGCTTTTCCTAACTCCAAGGGAAAGAACCTATCTAAAAAGGCTATTACAAACTCTTTCCATTCAATAGGCGCTGCAGCTACCCCTTTATCCCTCTTCTACTTCTTATAACAGGTGTGAGAAATATCCTATAACTGGTAAACACCCAACTCTGAACTCTCACTAGAATTCACACCCATATTATCAGTTACCTTCTAAACCATGTCGAGAAATTCCTATGGATCCTCATAAAACATAGATCTCAAAAATAGAGGAGCGTTCACTTAGGTGAAGTCCTGAATCTTAGCTGTGGCAATATTAGCCACCAGAACGGTTGGGATGGCAGCAAGTGTATTATTTTGGGATACTACTGAGTGACCTAAAGTAGTGAATGTGGCTCTTAATTCAGCATAGGAGACATGTTCGTTTAGGGGATCTTCCTAAATAGGTGGAGGAGCGGGATGATTCTTATTTCTCCTTCCAATATTATTTTTGGGAGGCATGTCCGGTAAATAGAATGAAGATTCAAATAGAAAGAGATTTTAAGTTTATGTCATGCTTACTCACACAACATAAATACTGAAAGAAGGAAAACCTTTCCTAAGACGTCTTGTAGCCTCTGGTCCATAAGTGTGGCGCGCTTCACACCCATGTACAAAACTCTACTTAATATGACTTTCAGACTCCCTAGGACACTTTAAAACTTAGTCTCTGATACCAAGTTTTTAATGCTCTCAGAGTACACCCTAGAAGTCACACGATGCTTATAGCCTCGAAGGACCATAAGATAACCCATGCTGGTACCTGCTGTGAGTACTGAATAAAATAAAAAAGAACGTATACAAAATTCAACTGGAAATGCCATAAAGTTTTAGAAACTAAAAATCAACAAAGGATCATAGTTTAAAATTCCTGAAACATACTGTCAATACAGAGAAAATAACTCATAGTAACGATTAAAAACTTGCTATCTGTCTGTACTAGTATAAAAGCCTCTAAACTGACTTAATATAGAGTTAATGGGACAAGCCCCCAACTAAATAAGACTGACTAAATAACTAAACTACTGACATAACTGAATATAAGATAACTTTTCCTTGAAGGATGAGGACTCACCCCTACTGCTGATACTGATGGACTAGAAAGTCTAGGTATGGTTACCAGCTTGAGTGTCCGAAACTATGATATAAGACATCATAGCATAATAAATGAGTATACTATTAGTACTTTGAATGTATTGATATGCTAAATGAGGTTAGGCTAGTATGCATGGCTCATATGCAGGAATAATAACTGTCTGAATAAATAGCATCAGATAACTGATGTATAGTATACGAGAAACTGTAAAATCTGAGAATTCATGACCAAGCATATGACATAATACTGGAGTAGTCTGTAACCTGAAATACTAAAATACTGATACTGAATGACTAATAACTATACGTCCTGGTCAAGAAAGCCTGGAAACTAAACTCTGAATGAATACTAAACTGAGATTGTGGGAGCTATCATCCAACCGTCATGCCCCAATATGAATATTTAGGGACTAACCTATAACCCTAGTTGGAAGGGTGTCAGTACCATGACACGGGTACTAACACTGGCTATGTAGATCCACTGAAATAAAGTCCCAAAGGACTAATGAGTCACCCTCTACTGGAAGGTGCTCTGGTGAGATATATGTCAACCCTTATCTTTTAGGTTAACATCTCTAACCTACGCTGGCTATGTAGTTCTGGAATGCAGGGATTGATACTTAAGGTCACACCATCAACTGGCAAGAGAGCCCCCATCCCTGGGTTCACTTGGTGCTAAATCCTACTTTCGACTAAACTAACTCGGATTGTTGAACTGATCTAAGTTTGACTTGTATGATAACTAACTGAACTGATATACTTAAATATATCCAAAACCATTTTGTAGGTATTGAAACCTAGGTAAACAACTAGATTTTGGGTATTCATAACCCCTAGGACTCGATAACAATAAAAATAGCATATATTAAAGCTTCGGGACATAATAAGTAGTCAATATTAAAAACCCAATCATTAGGGCATTTCATCAAACACTTGCAATTCATAGTTTAAACATGGGCATAGTTTTAACATGTAAAGATAGCATGGTTTCAATACGAAAATCACCAATTAAGGCTTAAATCAGTGAACAAGCACCATTCAAAATATGTAGGGTTTAATAACAATAACAACTGCAGGTAAACATGCTATAAAATCAAGATTTATGGAAATTCATGGATAAAATTCATGATAACATGTAAAAACCATAGCTTTAAAACTTGAAATTGGGTTCTTGGACTCCATGGATGAACATTTAACATGCCCAAATTGAAGAATTCATGAAGGTTCTTGGTGGTTTTATTGAAATTTAAGCTTGAATCTTGAAGGGTAGGTTTGTTCTTGAGAAAGAATTACTTTCTTGGAGAGAAATTATAAATAATGGGGCATATAATGTCCCTTTAAGGTTTTAATTTTGTGTTTTAGATGGATTTGGGTGTGGAAAAATGATAAGAGTACCCTTGGGAAATTAAAATTCATAACTGGAACGCCGATTGGACCTTCACCATGATGCGCCAAAGCTATTATTGAGATTTCCACTGCGATATGGTGTATTCGTGCTGACTTCCTAGAATCTGACAATTGTCATTTTGAACTTAACTGTGATGCGGTGTGGTGACCATCGCTATAGCCACCACGATGCGCCATAATTGCAGTGAGTTATTATTTTAGAAATCTAAATATGGTCCAAACCTCATCTAAAAAATCCAAAACTTATCCGAGACATGCTCTTATACCCCTGAACATGAATCAACTCACAAACTTACGTCTCAAGGTTATTAAGGTCACTTTAAAAATCAACGAAGGTAAGAGGCCAAGAAAAGAAACTAAGTCTCCAACACTTAGCGGATTTTTTAGGTTTTAAGCCTTTTGTCATGTACTATGGGCTTAATTGGGTAAGACAATTAAGGGGAATTACATAGGGTTTCTTTCTACCAGAAATTTGAACTTTTTGTTCATAGATATCTCAAAAGTGAAAGGGTTTTTCCCTTTAGAGAACTGGGTTAAGTTTCTTGAAATTACAAAACTTCCTCTTGGCATTTGGTTGTGCCATCGCGATTGTCATTACTTGATCTCAATCGCGACTCCCACAATCGTGGTAAGCCTCTCACGATTGGAAACTTTGATTGGTCTTAACTGATCTTGATTGAGACCCTCAGACCGCAATCGTGGTAACTGAGGGTCAATCCCTTATCCAGATTTTCTAGCTTTTGTGCTAACTTTTCCCTTTTTGTTCTCTTTTCCACTCACTTCACTTTTTTTCTTCCATTTACTTATAAACCTACAAATCATGGAAATTAGTGCATTCAAATGGAAAATTCACCTCTTTTACATAATTTAATATAGTAGTGTCCACGAATTTGGACGTCAATGAGTGGTAAATTTATGACTCATCAACACTCCCAACTTAAAACTTTGCTTGTCCTCAAGCAACACTACTTATTTTTTAAAGAGGCTATGTAATTATAAGCCCATTCATACGACCAAATGATCACAATAATTGACCTTGGTTTGCACCAACAAGTAGCTCTCGAGCATGGTTAAATCTATTCTTCCAGCTCCTCTCAACGTAAAGAACACTTTTAAGGATGTAAAAGACTTTAAAGTATAAACAAAAAACAATCACTAAATCTCTAGAAGTGACTCTCCATTGATAGCAATTGACTTATACTACTTTACCTCATTTTTGAAAGATGACAATTTCACACACCTCAATTTGTCTACATGCCTTCTCACAAAAAGAAAATACCACATAGCAAAGTATCTATCATGCAACAAGGGATTTAAGTGCTAACACTCACTTTCACAAATAATCTCTCAATGCGATCAAGCATCATACCATATGCTTTTTCTTATTTTTCATCGCCACAACTATGAATACACTTTATTGGAGATTTCGAAGGAATTTTCTAAGCTTGTAATGTAGGCCCAGGGAAGGGTATGATATCATTTGGTAACAAAGTGAATACACCCTCATAGAACATCTACATCACCCTATTCAATCAAAATTTGGACCATGGGTCACTACATTTATTTCCAACTTCACATATGTGCTTTTACTACTTCGATTCACCTATCTTTGAAAGAATTTTCTTCTCAGTTATTTCTTTTGTACAATCTATGCTTTTGCGCCTTTCTATAATTATTTTCTTTTTAACTTTTTTTACTTTCTCTCTTTGCTTAGCTTTTATGCATCCACTTACAATACTATGGCCTCAGGTCACCTCTTCCAACACTTACCACCTCGAACTTAGGGTTTTGGCTTCAAGTTTTATTTTAAAGTTCAAGGAGGGTAGGGTTGAAAACAGAGGTAAAATTCAAATGGTTCAAGTCTTGTAATTTGGTTACCAAAGAAAGATTCAAAGGGTCAAAATGAGTGACAAAGGATACTATTCTATGTACAGGTACGCTCTTTAGTCTAGAGTGGTTCCTATGTTCACAAAAAATGCCTAAGATCATTTCACTAAACAAGCATAATCATAATTAGCCTTAAGAGACTAATGGGGAAAGTTCTAGGTGATATAAGTAAGCATGAGAGTTAAACAACTATGCTCCCCTCACATGACCACAAAATTTTTAAGGAGGCTTAAATACATTTCCTACTTGAGACAAAAGGAGGCATTTACCATATGCTACAAACTAAGGACTTTGGAGTCACAAAAAGAGGGAAAGAACTGTTACAAAAATTTTCTCGTCCATATCCTTGGTTTTCAATTTTTTTTGGGGATGGAGGTGGATTCTTTCTTTGCATTTACACCATGCAAAATTTGCAATTGATGGCACCAAACCAGTCATCATCTCACATTTTCACTTTTATAAGGGCAAATTATGTGGCTACTCAGATTTCACTATAGGTGTAAGGGCGATCCTAAAACTCCAATACTATGGGTAATTTGATTTCCCCTACATCTATGGTTCAAAATTCAGCCACAATAATTTCCCCTTAAGAATGTCATCACTTAATCTATCATAGGGAAAGGCTCGTCTAGCATTATTATTTAAAAAGTCTAAAAACCTATGAATGGAACAAATAACTGATACATGAAATGTTAGCACCATTAAGGTGCTCAAATATTACAACCCAAAATAAAAATAAAAATAAAAATAAAAATACGATCATCCAAAAACCAAAATAAGAGCATCCAAATAACACACCAAAAAATATCAAATCAAATAACTATGACTACTATGGAGATGGGCACCCCCAACTCAAAGCTTGTAGGGACCTCACTACATAATCATGAAAGCATAAGAAAAGGGTAAAGGGTGCTCCCTATAACTATATTAAGCTCTGTTGTCGCTATTAGTCTCGACATCATCCCTATCATCCTAGGATTCAAACAATGCTGTTGGACATCATCGTCACTCTCAGCCCTGGGAGAATGAAGTCACTATTTGGGCTTTAGGACCTTCCATTAGTCCTTCACCCTCTTCCATATTTTTTGTGAAGAACTTATCTCTTTTCTTCTCTTTCTTTTTTATCTTTTCATGAGAATTCTTAAGCTCTCTGTGCAAATATGCTAAGAATGAGTAGGCCCTCTCAAGCCTAGAAGTTATGTACCCTTGCTTCTTCTAATCCTTCAGGTATCTCTCATAGCCGGACTAAGAAATAAAGGAGTGATAGGTTGTGGAAGGCTCTCCCAGCCCTTGAGGTAGCTTAGACACAAGGTACTTGATCATACTAATCTCAATTAAGATATTCTAAAATGGCTTTGGTGCTGATGGCCTACAAAAGTCTATGTCCTCATCTGGCGACTTGCCCAGTCGATCTTTCTTTTCTTGCTCTTTCCAGGTGTACCTAAGTTTAGATATTCAATGGGTAGATGGGAGTTTTTGGGCTCACCCAAGTATCTCCTGAGTAATCAACCTTGGGCCGCCTAAAAAACTTTGTGATTAATAATAGGAACATGAGTATTGGGTCCTCTTTGGTTCTATATTGCCGAAACTCCAAAAGAACAAAACGGCAAACATTCAACAAATGTTTTCCATAAGAAAGGACACTATTTGAGCTTGCATAATGGGGAAATTTGTCAAATTACTCATGGGGGAGACTTGGTGCGAATAACAGACAACCAAATACAGGATTTTGTCGTAAAGTTTCTCACGAGTATCCAATTTTAGTGGTGGCCCAGGGAACCTCCCTTCCTGGACATAGGTTCTTAACAACCATTTCTAGGTGCATAATCTTTGTCTTTGTAGGCTTACATGTCGACATTTTGTAACCCATAAACTGCACTAATTTGCTCATCCCCCAAATGAACTTCTTTGCCCCTAATTCTCATTACTAGGTTCGAGGTCTTTACTACGCTAAGGTTAGCATAGAACTCCTTTACCCGGTACTTATTTTACTTGAAAATTTGGGGGAAACACATGTCCACCCCATAGCCTCGAGCAACCCATAGAATTCTAGGAGATTTTTGGGTGTATTCCCTAGGTAAATCCCCTACTCGGATAGCAGCTTCATTCTCATGAGGTCCTCATAATATCTATTCTCCCATTTTGGGCCACGAATTGATTTGTGTCGTAACCTACCATTGAATACCTGGAATCCACACATAAAGTATCAGACCTTAAGGCTAATGCGGTTAAAACATGCTTTCCTACTTAATTTTGCTGAAGCAAACACTTATGGGGCATGGACAGACTTTATAATAAGGGGTATAAAAATTGGACCAATCTGGCAGACTAGCCTTAGTTGTTGTGATCGCAGTCTATTTGGATTACAATCATGACTTCTTAGGGTCCAATTAGAACATGATCTCATTTATGATGATCACAAGGAATAGATACTGCAATCACGAATCTAAGCACGGCGATCGCAGTACCTAAGGCATGTTCAAAAATCTTTCAATTAATAAAACAAGTTTGATTTCCAATCAATTTTCGTTCAATACTAGTAGACACAAACATGAACATGGAACACAATATTTAAGCATTCAAATTTTCCCTTCAATCGGTGAAATGAATCAAAAATTCTCATTCAAGCATTTCACCAAACACTTGGTGTGCATAAATGATACAGGTGAGGACCAATTTTTGGGTACTCAAGACTTCCCTAGTATGTGCACACCACTAACAATCAGCCAACCATTCCCAAAGACAAATAACAATTTAAATCAAGAATTACTTAATAAATTTTAGGCCATTCCTAAGACATAAATTCTAAGGCCTACACACAAGCATAAAGGAAGGATTTCGAACACATTATGGATGATAAGTTGCAAGATGGAAAAGTTATGCACTTTTGGATGCCCACACAAAAGCAAATACAATTGTAGTTTGGGTATTTTTGAGAGAGAATACATATGGAATTATGTTAGGGGGAAGAAATAGTCTTTTTTAAAATTAGTCTGATCGTGATCACAGGCACTAGTTTAAGATCACAAACCCAGTGTGATTGCTACCGCAAACCCTATGTCCTCATGATCGCGATGCCATGATCACAATCCTATGGAGTTAATGGGATAAGCCCCCAACTAACTCGACTATTGAAAATAATATTGAAATACTAAAAATCATCATGTCCTCAAACTATGAGGATTTACCACTATGCTGACTGCTGAAAATTTGAACTACAGAGGGTGCTCGGGATCTTATGCGTCTGAACTTATGATATAAGATATCATAGCGCAAAAGAAAAGCATACGCCAGTACTTTAAATGTACTGATATACTCAGTAAGGTAGGATGAAATGCATGGGTTCATATGCCCGAACAATAATAACTGAATAACATGAGTATGACTGAATGAGAGTACATACATGAATATGTAAATTGTATTGAGATCATCATAACACTGAATACTGTATTACTAGTAACTAAATGATTGTATCAAACAGTCTTGATTTTGTGGAACTATAATGAGTCCCGTACTGAGCTGAGTGATTGTGCCTGACAGTCCTGAATCTGTGGAACTGAACTGAGTTCTATACTGAGACTGAATCTAAAATTGAGACTGTGGGAAGTAATCATCTAACCGACATGCCCCTTGTTTAACTGATCAGGGGTCCAACCTGAAACCCCAATTTGAAGGGTGTCAATATCATGCCATAGGTAAGTACAAGTGTTGAGTCACCCTCATCTAGTAGGTACTTTAAATGAGAATGGTGGTACCCTCAACTGGCAGGTAGATCACCTCATCAACCCTCAACTGGCAGGTTGATGTCTTAACCTACACTGTGTACGTAGTTTTGGAATGCAAGGATTGATTCTAGGGATTTCACCCTCTACTGGCAAGTGAGTCCCTATCCTTGGGTTCACTCGATGTTGAATCCTACTCCTAATTAAAAAGAAACCAGACTGAATTCTAAACCATAATAGGCTAGACTGAACTGTTACTGATCATACTGTATAACGGAACTGAACTGAGTTCACTGAGTTTCATGGACTGAAGAAATACTACTGAATTCTGTTAACTAATTGAATTCTACTGATTGAGACATGACTGATTCTACTATGTGAATAACCATCACTCTAGATAAGTAGCCAAATTGTCGGGTATTATATACCCTAAGACTCGATACCATAAACTTAAAAGATATGGCATAATTCTTGAGATATGGTACCTAACTACTTAGTCATTATTCATTCATTTGGGTATTCAAGCAAACACTTAAATACATGCTAAGCATGATGTGATTTCACTGTTAAACTCATATGGACAATTCATCAAACACTTGTGGGAATAATATATGCACATAGTACTAAAACAACATATAGGCAATGTGATTCAATTCCAATTATATAATTCCAAGAGTTTCAATATGAATTCACATGATAAAGCACACATATCAATAACTCTACATGAATCTTCCAATAAATCATGAATACACTTTAATTCAACTAATGGAAATCATGAAATCACTCTACATGAACTTTAAATGAGTTTCTTAGAATCCAAGGGTGGAAGGAACCCTTGGATGAACACTTCACATACCTTAGTTAATGGATTTCTGAAATTTGATGGTGGAATCATGAGTTCTTGATTTGAAATTGAAGCTTCAAGGGTTTTGTTCTTGAGAAAATTTGAGAAAGAATGAGTTTATTTGCTCCCTAAAGTGATTAATTTTGTGTTTTTGGGATTGAAGATTGAGGAGAAAAGACCTAAATACCCCTAAGGATATGGTCTTTTAATGACTAAAAAACTGTACCATCAAAGTGCAGACCAACGCGCCGCATCATTGGTATCAACACAATAGCTAATGCATCGCATCGAGTCCATATCGACTAACTAGAAATTGATGTTGG
This sequence comes from Capsicum annuum, assembly GCF_002878395.1. Classification (NCBI taxonomy): domain Eukaryota; kingdom Viridiplantae; phylum Streptophyta; class Magnoliopsida; order Solanales; family Solanaceae; genus Capsicum; species Capsicum annuum. The sequence goes on along the minus strand of NC_061122.1, from coordinate 182,940,896 downwards.
GAGATGGGGAAACATTCATCAATTTGATAGTCGACTTAGGGAGCTAAGATCGCATTGATCCACTATTTTGGGATTCCAAAGGAGCTTCAAACGAAGTCAAAATAATCCAAAACTTGTCCTGAAATACCTACGGACATTCCTGATCATAAATCAACCTAAATTTACACATTTAATGGGCATAAAGGCCATGAAATAAGATCTCCAAATTTCAAAGGCTAAATTGACTCTAAGTCTGAATACTTAGCTAAAATATGCTAAGTCTGGGACCCCTTGACTAGCCTAAAAAAATGATTTAAGCTTAGAAATTTATGGGGTCTTACATTATCTCCCCCTTAGGGACATTTGTCCTTGAATGAGACTACTAAAACTGAGAATCCAAAGGGACCAGACATAGACATTGGGCCCTTACAACTGAAGTATCGTTTAATGAGTAAGATCACTGAAACACTGAATTATCGTGATGAACATGCATATCTGATGCATGAATACATGACTGATCTGACTCATAAACATATGACTAAACATGAAATGGTAACTAATACCAAGTTGTGTAAGTGAAATCTGGACATGAAAATGAATAAGCTTAAGGAAAGATATTACGTTTGATTGGGTATGAGTTTGCAGAGAAGAGGTAAGGATACTTGGTCGCATGTCTATTTCTGTTTCCTAAGTAGCTCCCTCAATAGGCTAATTTCACTAAAAAACTTCTACAAGAGGGACTTCTTTGTTCCTCACTCTACAAATCTGGTAGTCAAGGATTTCGACTAGAATCTCTTCATAAGAGAGGTTGTTCTAAATATCTCTACCCTCAATAGGGACTATGACTACTTGGTTACTTATACATTTCTTTAGCAAGGAGACATGAAAAACTGAATGGACTTAAGATAGATCTAAAGGCAACTCAAGCTTGTAAGCTACCTTTCTAAAATGGATGAGAATTCGGTAAGGACTACATATTGGGGGCTGATTTTCCCCTTCTTGCCAAATATCTTCACCCTTTTCATAGAAGAGATTTTCAAGTACACATAGTCACTAATCTTGAACTCGAGATCCTTTCTGAGCACATCTGCGTATGATTTGTGCTGGCTCTGAGCTATCTTAAGTCTTTCACTGATCAACTGGACTTTTTATAAGGTATCAAATACCAAGTCAGGCCCTACCATTGTGGGCTCACCCACTTTAAACCAACCAATGAAAGATCTACACCTCTTTCCATAAAGAGCCTTAAATGGAGCCATCTAAATTCTAGAGTGATAGCTGTTGTTATATGCGAACTCATTCAAAGGCAAGTGGTCATCCCAAATACCTTTAAAGTCTATCGTACATGGTCACAATATATCCCCTAAAGTCTGAATTGTCTTTTATGCTTGACCATCTGTCTGAAGATGAAAAGCTATACTAAGGTGAACTCGGGTACTAAGACCTTTTTTGGAATGCTTTCTAGAAATGATAGGTGAACTGGGTACCTCAATCTGAGATAATGAAAAATGAAACACCGTGCAATCTAACCAAATCCTTGATATAGAATTTGGAGTAATGGTCGGCTGAGTAGGAGGTATGGACTACAAGGAAATAAGCTGATTTGGTTATCCTATCTACAATGACCAAAACTAAATCATGCAAACGATGAGTATGAGGCAAACCCATCACAAAGTCCATGTTCACTACTTCCTATTTCCAGGAGGGAATGTTGAACTCCTACATAGTCCCACTAGATTTCTAATGCTTAATTTTAACCTGCTAGCATGTTAAACACTTAGCCACAAACTCTGCAATATCTCTCTTATTCCCACTCCACCAATAGATCTCCCACAAATCACAGTACATCTTAGTGGACCCTGGATGAATGGAGTAGTGCGCACCATGCATCTCTGTAAGAATTCACTACCTCAAGTCATCTATGCCTGGCACATATAGTCGACCGTGACAATGCAAAACACTATCTCTCCCTTGGGAGAAAACCTCTACTTTATGATCTCTGACTGACTCCTTCAACTAGCTAAACTGGGATCCCTATCCTTCTTTTCCTTTACCTCAATACCAGGGATTATTCTAAACTACTCTCCACCCATATACTACCTTTTGCTGAATTGACTAAGTGGACACCTATCTAGGCTAACTAATGAATTTCCTAAGCTAACTTTTTCTTACTATCCTCTATATGAGCAACACTACCCATAGACATTCTATTGAAAGCACCAGCCACTACATTATCCTTGCCCAAATAATACAGAACACTCATGAAGTCTTTCAACAATACCAACCACTTTCTCTGATGGAGGTTTAAATATTTCCAAGAGAACACATACGGCAGGCTCTTATGATCATGAACACATAACTGTGTACACCATACAAATAGTGCCTCTAAACCTTTAAGGCAAAAAACACTGCTGTTAACTCAAAATCATGAGTAATATAGTTCTTCTCATAGATTTTAAGCTGCGTAGAGGTATAGGCTATGCCCTTACCTCTCTGCATCAAAATACACCCCAAGCCAACTCTAGAGGCCTCACAATACACAACAAAGCCATCTGAACCATCTAGTAAGGTCAAAACTAGATCTTTAGTGAGTCGAGTCTTCAACTCCTAAAACCTCTTTTCATAAGAATCTGAAAACTATAATTTAACTTTTTTTTGAGTCAATCTGGACATAGGGGATGCAATAGATAAAAATCCCTTGGTAAACCATCGGTAATATCCAGCCAAACCCAAGAAACTCCTGATATCTGAGGGAGAGATGAGCCTGGGCCAGTTTCTCACTGTCTCTGTCTTTTGGAGATCAACTCTAATGCCATCACCAGAAATTATATGGCCAATTAATGCTACTGGCCTTAGACCAAAATTTGCACTTACTGAATTTGGCGAATAGCTGATGGTTTCTGAGAGTTTGTAATACTATTCTGAGATAATCTGCATGATCGCATTCTCTATGGGAGTAAACAAGAATGTCATCTATGAGGACTATGATGAACATGTTAAAGTACTGCTTGAATAGACGGACCATCAAGTCCATGAAAGCTGCTGAGGCATTGGTAAGACTAAAGGACATGACTAAGAATTCAAAGTGACCGTACCGAGTTCGTAAAGCTGTCTTCGAGATATAAAATTCTTTGACTCTGAGCTGATAATAACCTAATCCAATATCTATCCTAGAAAAGTAATTAGCACCCTGAAGTTGGTTAAACAAGTCATCGATTCTAGGAAGTGGATACTTGTTCTTGACCGTGACTTTATTTAACTGACGGTAGTTAATATATATTCTGAGAGAACCGTCTTTCTTATGCACGAATAGAACTGGTGCACCCTTTGGGGACACACTGGGTTTGATAAACCCCTTATCTAAGAGATCCTTTAACTATTCCTTTAATTCTGTGAGTTCTACTGGAGCTATTCCGTATGGTCGGATAGATATAGGTTGAGTATCTAGGAGAAGATCGATTCCAAAATCAATTTCTCTTTCAAGAGGAACTCCAAGAAGGTCTTTATGAAATACATCTAGGAATTCACATGCTACTGACATTGATTCAAAAGTAGGGATTTTTGAACTAGAGTCGTAGACTCAAACGAGATGGTACAAATATCCCTTAGCTATCATTTTTCTAGCCCAAAGGTAAGTAACAAGATGACCCCTAAGTACTAAAGTACTACCCCTCCACTCTAGGACGTGTTCATTTGAAAACTAAAATTGAACAATTCTATTTCTACAGTAAACTGAGGCATAGTAGGAATGAAGCCAATCCATGCCAAGAATGACATCAAAATCAGTCATCTCTAATTTGACTAAGTCTGTTGAAATGACTTTCTGAGATACCATAACCGAACAGTTCCTGTATACCCACTGGGCTATGATAGATTTACCCACTGGGGTAGATAATGAGAAAAGCTCTACTAGGATTTTAGGATTGACTTTGTAGTCAACGTCTATATAAGGAGTAACAAAAGACAAAGAGGCTCCTGGATCTGGAAAAGCATAAAAATGTAAATGATAAAATTATAATGTACTAGTGACCACATCAGGAGAGCTTTCATGATCCTGTTGGGATTGAAGAGCATAGAGTCTATTTGGGTATTGCCCACTGGTGGAACTGGAAGCGGTACCCTGCTGATTTGAATGATCAAACTGAGCTGGGGGATGATTATTCTGACCTGAGAACCTGATTGGGGATAATATCTGACTCTGTGGTCTGGCTTGCCACACCCAAAACACACATCGCTGCCTTCTCTATAGACACCCTGGTGGTTTATGCGATACTTCTAACAAAGGGGATAGGTTTGGGTATTGCTAACAATGCCCAGGGGTTTAGGGCATGGTTCCCTATCCCTATTGCCATCTCTGAATTTTGACACATGAGAAGTGGTTAAAGACAGAGCTGGTACTAAAGATTATGGGTAGAACTAAGAACGATTCCCACCTTCTGATGTAGGCTGAGCGAAGTTGAAACTATCTATTCTAGATATCTTATTCTGCTTCTTTCTCTCCTTATTCTTCTTCTTTTCTATCTATTGTGCATGGACCATTAGCCTTGACAAGTCCATCTCACTAATCAGCATCACAGTTCTACACTCCTTAATAATACTATCATTCACTCTAGATACAAACTTATTCATCTTAAACCTGCTATCTGCTACCACAGGAGGAGCATATCTGGATAATTGAGTAAACTTTAGAGAATACTCTTTCACCGTCATGTTGCCCTGCTTCTGATTGATAAATACTATAAACTTCACTTCCCTTTACCCCAGTGGAAAGAACCAATCCAAAAAATCAGTGGCAAACTCCTCCCACTTTATGGGCCCTATGTCTATGACCCTCTCTGCCTTCCACTATTTAAACCACGAGTGAGCCATATCCTGTAGCTGGTATGCAGCTAACTCAACACTCTCACAAGTCGTCATCCCCATAATATTAGTAACCTTCTGCACTTGATCAAGAAATTCCTGAGGGTTATCATCTGACTTAGACTCGGTAAATGATGGAGGGTTCATTCAAGTGAAGTCGAAAATCCTGGAAGCAACAGTATTGGCCACTAGGTTTGCCAGAACTATAGCTAGACGTTTATTCTGGGCTGCTATAGAATGAGCTAGGGTGGTGAAGGCTGCTCTAAACTCCGTGTGGGAAACATGCTCGCCCAAAGGATCTAGATGGACGGCCTGAGGGGCTATCTAGTCTCCTGTTTCTCTTCCCTGAGTACTCTTTGGAGGCATATTCTATAAAGGGAAGAGAAGTTACGATTAGAAATAGAGTGTAACTGGAGCTCATGCTCACTCGCACGATATAAATACTGAAAGAAAGGAAAGTTTTCCTAAAACATCTCGTAGCCTCCTATCCATAAGTATGGTGTGCAATTCACCCATGCACAAGACTCTACTAGATGTGACTTTTAAACTTTCTAAGACATTGTTGAACTTTAGGCTCTAATACCAAGTTTGTAACACCCTATGTCTGTATCCCAGATGCTACACGGTGCTTATAATCCTGAAGGAACACAAGCTAACTCATGACTGGTACCTGCTGCAATAACTGAGTAATAAATACTGTATGGATTATGGAAAAATTAGAAAAACATATGCCATAAGGTTCAAATCTGTAAATAAATCTTAATATTGTATCAAAGTATCAAAACTGAATATAAGTACTAAAAAACTAAACAACTATTTAAAAATACTCTACTCTGAAAAACCTCTAACTGTCTGAACTGTGAAGTTGATGGGGCAAGCCCCAACTAACTTTGACTACTGAAAATGATACTGAAATACCCCACCATGTCCTCGAATTGTGAGGAGTCACCACTATGCTGACTATTACAAATCTAAACTACTAAGGGTACTTGGGTGTTTGTGCATCTGAACCTATGATATAAGACATCATAGCACAAAAGAAAAGCATGAGTCAGTACTTTGAATATACTGGTATGCTTAGTGAGGCAGGATAAAATACATAGGTTCAAATGTATGAACAATAATAACAAAATAACATGAGTATGATTGAATGGGAGTACACGCATGAATATGTAAACTATACTGAGATCACCATAACACTGAATACTGGATTACTAGTGACTGAACGACTGTATCTAACAGTCTTAATTATGTGGAACTATATTGAGTCACGTACTAAGCTGAGTGACTGTTCCTTACAGTACTAAATCAGTGGAACTGAACTAAATCCATACTAAGACTAAATCTAAAACTGATGTTGTGGGAAGTAATCATCTAATCAACATGCCCCTTCTCTAATTGATCTGGGGTCCAACCTGCAATCCCAGTTGGAAGGGTTTCAATAACATGCCACAGGTAAGGACAAGTGTTAAGTGGCCCTCATCTTGCAGGTACTCTAAACGATAATGGTGATCCTAAACTAACAGGTAGATCACCTCATCAACCCTCAACTATCAGATTAATGTCTCAACCTATGCTGGCTACGTAGTTCTGTAATTTAAGGACTAATTCTAGGGATTTCACCCTCTACTGGTAGGTGAGTCCCCATCCTTGGGTTCACCCATTGCTGAATCCTACTTCTAATTAAATAGACATCTGACAGAGTTCTAAACTGTACTAGGCTAAACTTAACTGTTACTGATCGTACTGTATAACTGAATTGAACTGAGTTTACTAAGTTCCTTAGACTAATGGAATACTACTGAATTCTGTTAACTAACTGAATTCTACTAATTGGGACATGACTGATTCTACTCTGTGACTAACCATGGATCTAGATAAGCAGCTAAAGTGTCGGGTATTAAATACCCTTAAGACTTGATAACATAAATTTAAAGGACATGGCATAATTCTTGAGACATGATAACTAACTAATTAGTCATCATTCATTCATTTGGGCATTCAAGTAAACACTTGCATACATGCTAAACATGATGTAATTTCACTATTCAACTCAAATGGACAATTCATTAAACACTTGTGGGGCATAATATGTGCACATAATACTAAAACAACATGTAGGCAATGTGATTCAATTTCAATTATATAATTCCAAGAGTTTCAACATGAATTCATATGATAAAGCACACATATCAATTAACTCAACATGAATCTTGCAATAAATCATGAATACACTTTAATTCAACTCATGAAAATCATGAAATCACTCTACATGAACTTTAAAAGAGTTTCTTGGAATCCAAGGGTGGAAGAAAACCTTGGATGAACACTTCACATACCTTAGTTAAGGAATTTCAAAAAATTGATGGTGGAATCTTGAGTTTTTGATTTTAAATTAAAGTTTTTAGGGTTTTGTTATTAAGCAAATTTAAGAAATAATAAGTTTATTTCCTCCCTAAAGTGATTAATTTCGTGTTTTGGGGATTGAAGGTTGAGGTAAAAAGACCTAAGTACCCCCAAGGAAGCGGTCTTTTAATGACTAAAAAAAATACTATTGACTCACAAATCGACGTGCCACATCATTGGCATCGATGTGATAGCCTAAGCGTCATGTTGTGTCCCTAGAAATTGACACTGGGAAATGGGAAAAATATTCATCAATGCGATAGTCGATACGGCGCACTTAGATCGCATTTATCCAGTGTTTTGGGATTCCAAAGGAGCTTCAAACAAAGTACGAAAAATCCAAAACTTATGCGGAAACACCACTGACATTCCTAATCATGAATCAACATAAATATCCATTTTTAATGGGTGTAAATGACATGAAATAAGATTTCCAACTTTTGAAGGATAAAATGACTCTAAGTCTGAATACTTAACAAAAATATTCTAAGTCCGGGACCCCTTAACAAACCTAAATGACTGATTTAAGCTAAGAACTTTATAGGGTCTTACATCAATGGTCTCACTATCAACAAGACTCTGCTTGGACATCAATGTCTTCATTATCTTAACATATCCCAAAATTTCTTGAATGGCTTCTAGCAATGGGATATTAATTGAAAGATTGCTAAGCTTGGTGAGGAACTTCTTGAGTTTAAAATTCTCCTCCTTTTTATTGAGACTTTGTGGGAAAGTAAGAGGGAATTTCATTTAAGAATACGGGTCATGTTGTGGTTCATCACTCTTAACTACTTTAGGTGTTCCCTCCTTATTAATCATTTCTTTAATTATCATCGATTCTTTTAACTCCCTTCTTGATACTTTGGAGCTATATCATTTGACTCACCTACATGTTTTTTTCCATATTCCCTTGATTAATATTAGCCTCATTCTCAACTTCAACCACTTGATCACTGAGGGTCTTGCCATTCCTAGTGATAATTTCCAATATATGGGCATTATTTTTTGGATTCACAATGATATCACTAGGAAAACCCACTTTTTTCTAGCATTAAGTTGATTGGAGATGTGGAAAATTTGGTTATCCAATTATTTGATAAAGGTAGAGTGTGATAAACCATTTAGTTGATTTGATAAAATTTTTCTTTTAATTTTCAGACCATCTTGTCGTTCCTTTCCACTCTCATCAACATCCTAGCAAGAACATCCTTGATTTGATCTTCTTGGGATCAATGGAATTAGACTCCTTTCTATTCACTCAGTCATGAGGGGTACATATCTATCATACTTCCTTTCTTTGTCCCTTTAATCATGCTGTCTATCTCTATCACACCATTACCTTTATCTATCATGATCGTTCTATCCTAGCTTCTCGCCTTGTCTTTGGTCGGCCGAGCGATAGTTTTCCAAGTGTCTTATATCTCCATCAAGGAATTTTTCCTCATCTTTATCATATCCTTTATATGCCACGACATTGACCATTTTTCTGGGCGCACCTATAACAAGCTTTTAAGGAGGTCCAATTGTGTCATTATTTTGGCCATGTTTTCCTCCCTCTCTTTATATTTCTTCCACATAGGAGGTGGTACTGGACCCTTTATCTACATTATAGTCCTAGGTATTCCAGCCCCAATTTTACTTTGTGACTTCCTTAAGGAAGGTTGACGCAACTCCATATGATAACTTACCAGGTGACCCACTGGTTGCATTATCCACCACGGTTTTGTTTAGTTGATCCAAAGCCTAATAGAATATTTGGATAAACATCTTCTATGGAACTTTATGTTTTGGGTATTGCAAAAGCCTTCCATTAAATCTCTCCTACACTTTATATAGAGGCTTTCAATTTAGTTGACCAAAATTTATGATTTTGTTTCGCAATTGAAATATCTTTAATGGTGGGAAATATTGATCTAAGAAAGCATTGGTAAGTTCAAAACATGATGTGGTGGACCCAGTGGGTAGAGACCTTATCAACAATACTGCCTCACCAGTTAAAGAGAACAAAAAGGGGCACACCCGTATGGACTCTTGTGAGATGTGGGCAATGTTAAAAGAAGCATATACTTCCATATAATTCTTCAAGTGCAAGTTTGGGTCTTCATGAGCTTGACCCCCAAAGAGAAATTTAATTTGAAGCATGTGTAACATCATACTTGTGATATGGAATACCCCATTTCCTTTATTCGATGGGTTATGGATGGTACTCGTATAAGCCAGATAATGTAGTTGCTCCTCATCATCAAGGGAACCATCAAAGGTTTCGAAATTACTTGTAAGATCACTCATTGTGTCTTGACCATGATAAGATAATGGAGAAGGAAGAGTTTAAGGTTAGAGACTTAATATTGTCGTTCAATTCAATGTTCAAGTTTTTCTTGAGTAAGTCAAGTCTAAATAGTTGTACCATACTTAAGTTTTTCCATCTAGAGTTGTTGAATTAAGAAACAAAGACAAAAAGCAGTTCAAAGTAAATGATCAACAAGTGAAGTAGTATGTCAAAAGTTTGAAAGAGGTAAAGGTATTATCATTGGTGTATTTTGATAAAGTCATAGTTGTCAAGGTACCTGATTTGTGTCATGACATTAAATAAGGCACTGACGCAACAAATGTTTTTTTGTTGTACCATAAATTTAAGAGTAATTTGCACTCTTGAACATAGTCAATGTGTGGGATAAAGTGTATAGGTTAAAAAGTAGGAGACAACTATTTGATGTGATAATAAGAGTGGAAAGCCATTACACATTGGACAAGATATCACCTCAAGTGACTAACTTATGGGTTTAAATGGTTGAATTCTTAATGTGGGTGACAACATACTTGATGTCTCCTCAAGAACATGGTGAGTCTCCACCCTTGGTCGTCACTTGTTAATTCAAAAACAGCCAAACTATCTAAGCCCGATGACATCACTGATGAGCCACAAACTATGTGATGAGTCATTACTCTTGATCGTTATTACCTATCCAAAATGTTTATATCTGGTTAAGGCAGAAAATCTCACTAACAAGCTTTTATCCAAATAATGAGACATCACACAACTATCAGGCCTAGGTAAGTACTTATCTTTTTTTAAATTAACTGACCCATCTCCTTTACCCAATTATATCTCAACCCAAAAACCTTACCCAATAATATCTGACCTAATCAACTTGTCCAATATTTACCCAAACCAAACCTAAACCTTATTACCTCAATTGAGTAATAAGGAACAGTTTAAAATTCCTCTTTCAAATTCCACAACCCTTACACTACTCTCTTCTACATATTTTTTTTATTAAGTTTACCCATGTTCATTCCATATCTTAAAGATAACCACTTCATCTTTATCACCTTATAAATCCCTCACAACCTTTAAATTTTATTAATACCAAACACTTATCCTCAAACCTATATATACACTATCAAAGAAAATAAGTCTAAAATTAATTACATCTTTTTGTTGCCTATCAGTTCGTAACTAAGGTATCTTATGTTCTTTAAATTTCTTTCATTTTGTTGATACATAAGGTAATCCCAGTATTATTAGGAATAAATGAGTGAGCAGATAATTGAACTGGGGGTGAAGTCTATGTTACCCTACCCTGTGTCCAAAAAATCATGAACACTCAATTATATAATATGATTTTTATCTCATTTGAAAATGTAACCCCAATAAGTTAATGAAGTATTTATAATTTCTAAGAAATTTCACTTTTGCACACATATTAATTTGTGTAAGTTGACAGTAAGACGGATGAGTCATCACACCTATGATAAGCCATCACCTCAGGATTGTTACTACTAAAGAATTTGAGGCCTAACCTACTGAAGGTTGATGACCATAACAGATGAGGCATCACATCATGATAAGCCATCAACTCAAATCATCACTTTTGAATAAATTTTAGGAGCAATCTGGCTAGTTCCAATGATAAGGAGTAATGAGTAGCCAAGCAAGTGATCGCTCATCACCATAAGTTTCCAAGTATGTATTTAGGATGTAAATTTTATAACTCTTTCTTTTTTTTATAATTTATTTTTTTCATATTAACATTATTCCTCCATAGGTACAAATGGCTCCAAAGTTCCAATCTAAGTGTGGTGGTGCTAATAAGAGATAAAATAAGGACTTCTCAACCCATAAACTAGTGGATGAATGTAATTACAATACCCTAAGTTTTTAAGCTCTAGACCCACAAAGAGGTAGACTATTTAATTAGCTTTCCAATGCCACCACTCTCGCCTCAATCTGATATTGTGGGAAATAGTTATGGGGAAACATCTAAGGCACTGTCAAATTGCTAATGACAATGACTTTGGCAATGACTTGTTGTCAGACACAATGAGTCGTACTAAAGACTCATTCTCACAGTAATGAGGAACTAAGAAATCAGCCCCTTGACAACAACCCTTCAAGATGACTCGTTGTCAGACTAAATGAGTCATTTGGAGAGGAGTCATTTTCATAAAAGTAACGACCCAGTACTTAGGTCCTTAGGCCATGACTCAGGCCATGACTTATGATCAAACCTAATGTGTCATAACTTGAGCCTTACGACTATTTTACAAAAATTGCTGAATGTTTTAAGAAGGTCTTTTGGGGTTTTTCCCACTCTTTTAACCCTAAAACTATGCCACTTCATCTATTGTAAGGCTGGAATTTAAGGCTAAGTCCCCCAAATCCCTCATCAACTCAAAACTTAATCAAACACATAGAGGGACAATTAATAAAGAGTAGTTTTCTTCTTCAAAAGCCAATTTAGGATTCCTCGACTTCAAGCATAAATTCCAAGGAGTTCTTCAAGAAATTCATCTTCAGTTATGTGGGACTTTATCAAAAGGTTCCTTTGACCAATTGATTCCTAAATATTTCCTCAACTCTCAAGTTTAAATCACCCTTTATGTTTAGGGTTCCATGGAAATAATGAATTTTTGTTGGAATTTTAGTCTATTCATGTAATTCAACCATGAATATGTGTTTCTTCATAAGTTTATCATCTTCCCATACTCAGAGTCATGAACTATTTTTTATTAACAAATTATTGAGTTTTTGGCTTGAATTATGAAATTCCTTATGGTCTACATTTTAATGTTATCATGTTTAGTTCCATTAGTAGAGCTTGTGGGTTATGAACATATGATACCCAGGGATTAATGTGTATATCGATTTACATATCTTTGAGAACTTTAGATTATCCACTGTTGATATTTTCAGAATGTAATCTTAATGAGCAATTCAGTTTTTAGTGTCATTCAATTGGGAGTAGTACTTAGCACTGAGTGAACACAGGGATAAAGACTTACCCGTTAGTTAGGATGAAGGCCTTTAGTAGAAGTTTCTAAGTTCTAAAACTAAAGTGCCACTGTAGATTATAAGAGGTCACCCACCAGTTAAAGACTGACACCCTAATCCTTCGGGAGATTAGTTTAGTAGATCACCGTCAGCCAGTGTTCATACCTTAGAAAGGTACTAAACACCCATCCAACTGGAGTTATAGGTTAGACCCGTATTTCTCAAATTAGGGAATTTCAATTAATGTTAACTCCCACAGTCCTTAGATATGTTTAGTATTCATATTTTCCATGACCTTGTATTCAGCTATTTAGTTTTCATTTAGTAAGTGTTTATACATGGTCTTACATTCAGTTCAACATATTTCATGCATTCGTTTTCAAATTACATTAGTTAGTTTTACCATATCACATACTTAGTGCATTTCAAAGTACTGATCATATACTTCTCTTGTTCTATATTGTCTTATAATATAGGTTCTGGGGTTTATCATCTAGATCATGCTCTGTATGGTTCGGTACAACCTTTAAAAATAGTGTTTGGTGAGTCCTTATAATTCTAGGACTAGTTATTAGTATTTATTTTAGACATTCTCTTAGTTTCAGTCAGTTGGGGTTAGTTGTGTGCTTGTACCAACAACTCATATGAGTAGTGGCTTTCAGACAGAAAGATAATTAGTTATATTTCTGCATGTTAGTGTTTTTTAGATAGATAGAGTTTTGATGATTCTTATTCATTATTTATTCTTTTATCATTATTACCAGATTATTTTAGTTTAGGTTTTGCCCAATATTTTCTTACTTCTTTAATTTTCTTAGTGTTATGCTAGGACATGGATTATCTTTGGAAACTTGTGACTCTAAACAACGTGTCACGACTAGGAAGCAGTGTCAAATCGTGAAAACCTTGGTATCAGAGCAACAGGACTAAAATTATACTAAGCATCATTCATGATTTTGGCCGAGCTGAAGGATTTTTGACATGCCCCAAACTTTAGTACTTGTCCTATGGGCACCTCGAGTACATATACACCAAAAGTCACCCCGATAACCCAACTTAACCACCAGCAATAATCTATAAGGGTCGGATGAAGTCCGACCATATAACAAAATAGAGAAAGATGTAAGACTAATAGTCTATGCTTGATGAAATATACTATTTCATTAATAACAACAAATTAGCAAATTTGATAAGTCCACAGTCATCCACAAAACCTCTAAACAACTGAGTCCAAGATATGTTGGGACTTGCCCTCGACAATAGCCAAGTACCAAACCTATAAAAGACTATTAGAGGTAGGTCTTTCAGAGTATGGAAGCTCACCACTTCAAGGTCACTGTACGAATCTACCCAAATACCTATCACTACGTAGAAGAAAAAATGCTCCAGTGTCGACGTCATATAGGGATGTAGCAACTAGAGACGATTAGCGGTTGGAGCTCTAGCATCTAAATCAAGGATAAAGATAAAATAATATCACTATTCAACTATAAGTCAATATATTCATACAATTATCCTCACAAATAGATTTAACATACGCCAATCATGTTATCAACAATTAATAGCATTCCCAAACACTTCAATCATATGACGCAAAGTAGAGGAATCTAACATTAAACACTTAGGTTCATACAATCCTCATTAGGCATAAGACTTTAGAAATATTTATATATCATTGGGAAAGGTACTCATCCATGGTTACACTTCATCATGCAAAGGGTCTACAACCCTATAGTTATTTGTTGAAACAAGGGCTCTACCCATATACCTAAATCACTTTGGTGTGGAACTCTAATCACATAATCATATATTCAACTAGCATGGGACTCTTATCGCATGCTCATGCATTCACTTAGGCATGGAACTCTAATCACATAATCACATATTAGACTAGGTATGTGAAATGAGCCAAATAGCCAACTTAGCTTTTGATGACATATTTGGAGGCTAACATATAGATGCTCAAGACTTGGTTACCTCGAGTATACCAGAAGAAGCATGAAGGACTGGTTTTGAGAATGGCATTAAGTAAGGTCATGTGTGGAAGATTTATTGGAGCATTAAAGACTTGAGTACTCACGGTTTTGGACCATACTTAATGACTCATGGTTTTTGGGGCATTGAAGATCATTAAAATACTCCAAAAACACCACTCTACTCAAGGGTGTTTTGTTTATTTCGTGCCCTTTCCTTACACTCCATAGGAACTTGTTTTATTAAGTTCATTAAGGTCATTTCGTCTTTATTTTGTTATAAGTAGGCTCTTTAGGGTTTATTTAATACTTGCTTGATTATTGATGTTACACTTTGAAACATTATATCAAACTCTCTCTAGTGTGAGGAGTATACCACCTTAGTTGTATGTCTTAGAAAAGCCTAAATTGAAATGAGGGATAATTCTAGTGTGGATTCACTTGAGTTGAAACTTGGCTTGAAACATTGGTGCTTAAGGAGGTAAAACCCCTCTTGTGTCACCATAAGGGTTTTGGTAATTGTTTGTGTAGGTTTTATAGGTTCTTATATTTGATACATCTTAGGGTTTCTAGGGTTTATATAGGAATTTTTCTAACCATCTATCCTTTAATATATTGCAAATTGTTTGTGTTTTGTGCTTCTCTTCTTGATGCCATTTTGTGTCTTGTTCTTTGTGGACTATTTTGAAACGTTTGTGGACTACTTTGTGTCCTTTGTGGGATGAATTTATCATTTGGTATCATATCTAAGGCTGGTTTTATTCCCATAAGATCAATATTGGGCTCGGTTAGTAGGAAAATAAAAAAAATTGTTCTAAGTATTGGTGTTTTTGGCGAAAAAGTGTTCTTGTTGTTATTATTTTGACAAGATTTGAGTCTAGATCTAGGTGTATTTTTCTTGTATTAGTTTCTTCTAAGGTTTAGTTTTGTCTTCACAAACACTCTTGAGTCTAGATCCAAGTTGAGCTTGAACATTGTTGTTGGTATTGTTGTTACAGTTTCAAGAACTTGAGCATTGTGGTGTTGTTGTTGTTGGATCCGAAAACTTGAAGGTTTTAGCTTAAACTTGTGTTGTTGATACTATGTTGTGTGTTATAATCTTGAAAAGGTGTGTTTTGATTCTTGGAGGTTTACTTGAGGTTTGGTTTTCAAACTGCTATTGAAGGTTCTTATTGTTCTAGACCAATGTTCATGTATAGTTACAAGAAGACTCTTCGATAGTGTTGTTTTGATCCAAAATCCAAGTAGAAAGAATTGAAGTCTTTGTTAGTCTTGAAAACATGTCCCAAAAAACCACCAAAAGGGAAGGGGAACAAAAATATTTACCAAAAGACTTGTTTCCAAAAGAGAGAAAGAACACTATCCTCGGTGAACAAAAGAGGAAAAGTCCACCAACCCCTCAAAAAGGTGTCTTGTCCAAAAGGTGTAAGACAAGTCAAACCTTTTTGAAAGATTAAAAAGGGCTCCAATATTATTGTTTTCTTCTCGTAGGCCGATTTATACACTTCAAGAATTGAAAATTGAACCAAAATTTTAAAGATGAAAAAAAACCACAACAATCCTAGACCGCCACATCACCAAATTTTGTAAAACACCGAAACTTTTGGCTTGAAATCTTAGATTCTTAGTTTCTTGTTGTTGATTCTTAGTTTCATTTTGTTGGTTCTTATACTAATTGGCAACTAGTAAATACCTACTAAGTTGTAAATTAGTTTCGGATTGATGATTATATCAAGGACTTCTTCTCTCTTTAAGAGTGTAACACCCTTAGTATAGGGCTTGGAAAAGCCATTATTGATCTTTGCTTAGAAACAGTGATTGTAAGGTGGATTTGATTCCCTTAGTGGTCACCGTAAGAAGATTGGTGTTTGTTGTTATGTGTTTAAGGGTCTTATCGTTTAATACACAGTTTGGTTCTTCTTTCTTCGTAACTTCTGATGCCATTTTATCCATCCCATTATCTTATTTCATTGGTGTGTTTGTGTCTTATATTTTTATTCTCAAATTCTTTGTGTCTCTGCCCGTGCTTGTTTATATCTTGTTTTTGGTATTCTCTCTCTATTCTTGGATGGTTTGTGTTTAGTTTTTGAATATGTTTCTTCGTGTAAGAGTTATTTTGTGCTTTTCTTGTATTTGAATCATAGTATTTCTTGGTTCAATTCCATAAATCATTTCTTTGTATCTCTAAATGAAGAATCTATTCTGACCAAAGAGTAGACTCACCCCTTAATTCATTACAAACTACAAGCTAACTTGCAACACTTGTGAATCCAAGTGTGAGACGATCAAGTATGTGAGAAAATGGTGATGTTTTTTCAAACTAGTTTGTGTTTTGATTTGTAGGCTTGTTCTTTTTCTTTTTTTTTTAGGTACAACTACAAGGGAACCCTCGACTTTAACCTCTCAAATATGGATCAGAATGTCAACAATGTCATTTTGGCCAACCTTGACATTATATCCTGAGACCTAGGAATGATAAATAAAAGGTGGATCATATGGTAGGTCAAAGGGAGCAAGTGGACTTCCTGGACACACTTTAAGAGGAAGGTCGTGGCTTATGTGATCTATAAGGTAAAAATGCTATCCCCTATACTCCTATGAACTTAGAATATTATGGTGTGGCTAGTAATAGCCAAGAGAGCATAGTTGCAGCTTTGACTAAGGTAGAGGTAGTCGAGTCTTCTGTTGGTGATACTATTTGTATTTTTATCTCTCAGGAGGACCAAACTCTTGTTGTAGGTACACAAGAACTAGTTGATCCTATAGGTGATGAAATGGATTCTCCTCATAAGAATGATTTGTGTCCATCTAGTGCTAGCAATTATAACTTGACTAATGTTTCATTACCAAGTGACGAGTATTGACACACTAGTTGACCCTTGTGAAAACCAAGGTGAGTCTACGTTGGTATATGAGTTGCCAACAACTAGTGAGGATATGGACAATGATCAATCGGTAGAAATGACCTTGATATTTTCGATTGTTTAAGAAACCCGAATTGTGATTGTCTTGATAAATATGTTTTTCCTTATGATCTCTTTGTTTCCCGTGGTGGTTTGTGTCTATGTAAGGATTTCTCCTTTGAAAGAGAGGTGATATGTGCTTAGAAATTCTATCTACTTCTTCTTTATATGTTTTTTCTGTTTGGCATACTTGTAGTGGAGATTTTGAAACTTGTAGTAAGTGCATGTATGAGAATACTTTATTTGAAGTTGACTTGTGGAACACCTTTCTCAACCCTATTTTTGTTCATGATATTTCCAATTGTGATAAAGAGGGTATTCTTAACTTTAAGGATGGTGCCCTAGGGGAGAGTGAGAGTGGACCTAAACCCTTGGTTATGTCTTTCATTAAACCCTGGTAACTTCTTAAGGCTTGAAGGATGGATAGTTTTTGGTTGGTTCACTTGTTTGAGTGATAACGCTATATGTGTTGTATGGAATTTACTTTCAATTAAGGAACCCCCTTCATGGTGATTCCTTTTTTCAACTTCTTTGTAATATTTTTACCAAGTTCCTCATGATTAAAACAAAGGAAGTGTGGTTATATATAAAGTGTGTACCTCCTTGGCATGTTGATGTTGTTTATTGTGCTAACTCTAACCTTCATGTCATGAGGATGTGGTGCTTATTTATATTCTCTTTGTTCTTACAAGGTTTGGTTTTAAGGTCAAATATTTTTCAAGAAGGGGAGGATGATACGAGCCAAATGACCAACTTAGATTTTGATGATATCTTTGGAGGCCAACACATTGAGAGTCAAGACTTGATCACCTTGATTATATAAGAATAAGAATGGAGGATCGGTTTTGAGAATGCCTTTAAGCAAGGTCATGAGTGGAAAACTGCTTGGAATATTAAAGACTTGAGGACTTATGGTTTCGGACCATACTTAATGGCTCACGATTTTTGGAGCATTGAAGAGCCTTAAAACAATCCAAAACTGCCACTCTACTTAAGGGTGTTTTGGTCATTTTGTGCCCTTTCCTTACACTCCATAGGAGCTCCTTTCATTAAGGGCATTAGGGTCATTTTGTCTTTATTTTGTAATAACTACAAGTAGGATCTTTAGGGTTCATTTTTTACTTGGTTGATTATTAAGGTAATACTTTGAAACATTGTAACAAATTCTCTCTCGTGTGAGGAGTGTACCACCTTAGTTGTAGGGCTTGAAAAAGCCAAAACCCAAATGAGGGCTAATTCAAGTGTGGATTCACTTGAGTTGCAACTTGGCTTGAAACGTTGGTGCTTCTTGTGTCACCATATGGGTTTTGGTGATTGTTTATGTAGGTGTTAGAGGTTCTTATATTTGATACACCTTAAGGTTTCTAGTGTTTATGTAAGCATTTGTCTAACCATCTATCCTTTAATATATTGTAGATCATTTGTGTTTTGTGCTTCTCTTCTTGATGTTGTTTTGTGTCTTGTTGTTTGTGGACAGTTTTGTGACGTTTGTGGACTATTTTGTGTCTTTTGTAGCCTGCCTTGTATCAGCATGGGACTCTAATAACACGCTCATGTATGCACCTAGGTAGGGAACTCTAATCACATACTTACACATTCAAGTGGGCTTGGAACTGTAATCGTATGCTTAGACATTAAACTGGGCATGGAACTCTAATCGCATGCTTACACATTCAAGTGGGCATGCAACTCTAATTGCATGCTTACAGATTCAAGTGGAAATGGAAATCTAATCGCATACGTACAAATTCACATGGGCATAGAACTCTAATCGCATGATTACACATTAGGCGAGGTATTTTAACCTCAAGCGATCTCTTTAAGAAATTGAATCCAACCACAAACTCTTCGATGATGGACTTTGACCACAAGTCATTAGACGAGGGGACATTACCCACAGGACGTCGGATGAGGGGAAATTACCCACAAGACGTCGGATGAGGGGACAACTATCCACAAGTATTCACATTCATTTAGGCATTGTCATGACTCATTCATGTCCACTAGAACAATTCAACAGATGCACATTTAACCTTCACACAACTCTTTAACCATTGATCATTTAAACAGGTCGCGTGCCTTGACACAACTCATCATTAATTACATTTATGGTCACTAAGAACCATATATCAATTTATATATCATTAGCAAGTTTTCACCACATTCTTACCATATTTAGGCTAACCACACACAATAAGTTCATTTTCAAGTCTAGGGTTTCAATCCCTTAGTAGTCTTTGATCTAACAGTATCACCAAATACACAATACATGGTTCATAATAAATTTAACATACCATTTACCAATCATTCGTTCACATTAATCCATTTCCCTAACTCAATGCATCACGCACATGTAACTAGGCATTTCGCTTAGACATTTTCACAGACACCTTTTATGAATATTTGTATAGGTTTCATTTTTATGGTAGATATCATCAAGAGTAGTATTACACAAGACCCTCATGTTAAGAAACATGCAACAAGAATCTACATTTGAAATATACCATCAATAACATGTATCAACACAAGTATAAACAAGAATCATCATTATTCATTGTTAGGTAGTAAAATACTTTTCATTTGATTCAAAAACACTATGTACACTTACTAATTCAAGTATTAAATACATGGGTTTAGAGTTATTTAAAGAGAGGAAGAGATACATACCTCTAACAAGGTGACACACCGACAATCTTAACTCTTTTTTTCCACTAGATGAGCTCCCTCCAAACCTAGCCTCCAATCTTGGTTCAAGAACCTTTTTGTGTTTAGAAGTGTTAGAGTCTCATAAAATGAAGACTTAGGAGGATACCATGACTTTTATTGTGCAAATAATTAGGGTTTTAGGCATGGTAAATGTGCAAAAGTTCCTTGGTTAAAAGATGCAAAATCCACACGTGCAGGGGTGCGACTCTCCCTTACAGTTCACATAGCAATCATGACCTAGCATACGAGAGGTACCTGAACACGTACCTAAGATTCTCCTAGGTCAACCACACTATTGTGGGTAAGAAAGGGCACCCTTGAGTCGTTATAAAGGGGTACGAATAACCCCTAACTCATAAGCTTCACCCGTGACCAAACCAGTCCACTCTAGGTTAGATTTCACTCCATACGACCATGTAGTATACAACTTGTATCCATGGTTACGACCAAGGGATGACCTTGTCGGATAGGAGACATTATTATAACTTAACATGCTACTCAAGGTACTAAGCGGAGATGTAGAAGGCTACAAGTCGTGACCAATGTTATGACTCAAGCCCTCCAACCGTATCCACCCTAGAGACACCAAAAGGAGTTGTCTTCTCAAGTGTTAAAGTCTAGGTGTTTCAATTCTTCCCCACTTGGCATTATTTGTCCATGAAGGAAGGGTAAATCAAGCATATCCACAAGATAATCACATCAACATGAATCATGGAAAAGTTTACACAAGTTAGAAATAACACTCAACAAGGTTACAAATCAACACATATCATGATCATCACCAATCACCAAAATTTTTGGAAGGTCACATTCTTGGGTGTTTCATTCTCCCCCACTCGGGATCCTTAGTCTGCGAATGACAATTAATGAAAAAATTGGCACAAGTTAATACATTAGCACATATTATAAACCACTTTCAATAAAATCAGGGAAAAACACACCATAAGGTTTCAACACGACATGTATCATAATCCTCATCATTCATCTATTTCAATTAAATATTCTTGGGATTCTATCCCACCATTTATCGAAACACTGGATCAATTCGAAGCTTAAGGGATTGATACCTTCATCTATCAAAGATATAAATCAACTCAATTATTTAGAAACTCGAATCCCTTCTTCATAAAGACATCAATCAATTGCAAGCATCGAGAATTTCATGCATCATCTATCAAGGACATAAACCAAGTTAGGGACAACAACACACATCTCAAGAATGAGTTTCAAAAATGAAACACAGTCACAGATACTTGGACTTCATGTCCTTTTCCTCCACCCAAGTAGCATCCTCATACCATTGGTTCCCCCATAGAACCTTTATCAAATCCACTTCTATTGTTCGCAATTAGCAATCTTGCCGATCCAAGACCCTCACCCGGATCTGTTCCTAAGTCAAAGAACCTAAAACACAAAGATCCTCTAAGGAAACGACCATTAAGGAATCACCTACACATTATTGCACATAAAAGCATGAATAATCGGGAGAAGTAGAGTTCAATATAGGTTGCAACTCTAACTCATAGGTGTCATTGCCAACACCCTTTCAAGACTGAATAGAATAGGGACTAAAACATTGGAGACTAAGCTTCCCCTTTCACACAGACTTTCATCACTTCATTCATGGTAGACACGACACCATAGTAACCACCTAGGTCACAATTGAAACTCATCCTAACACAACATACCAAAGGAGGAGTCCTTAGATATGGACATTAAAAGACACACAATCGCATACCTTATGGGGAATCCACCATGATCCCTTTACTAGAGATAGATAACATGAACAAGGAAAGCCACTAATTCCAACTAAAACTCACCCTTGGAGAACTTGGCATACCAACAATGATTCCTGAAAGTTTGCAACTCGGCAAAGAGGAGATCTATATCACCCGCCTCCACATTAGAATACACTAAGATATCATCTATGAAGACAAAGACAAAAATGCCCAAGAATTGATGGAAGACCTTATTCATCAAGCTCATGAATGTCGTTGAGGCATTGGTCAACCTGAAGGACATACCAAAAAACTCATTAGTCACCGGAACAGGTTTTAGAAAAGACCCTTTTGAGTTAGGATATTTATATTAGACCAAAAGATATAAACACCCCTTATAGACTCTCTATAACCACTTACCATGGTAGAAATTAAAAAAGGAATCAATAGACTCTCAGGAAAATAGTCAAGATGCAGAGCCACATACGGGGTCACATAAGAAGGAGTATACCCTCGATCAAGCAATCAATACACATCACGGGAGAATAAACTCAACATACCTATAACAACATTGGGATATGCCTCAAAATCTTTTAGAATAGCAGGTTCATACAAATAATTCTGGCCAACACTGGTGCCAGAAGTAGAAAAAGACATAGCATCCTTTGGTGTGAAAGGAGGTGGAGTAGAAATAGGGGCTTTATTGGATGAAAAAACACTCGAGTAGGGCACTCTCACTGCATGTGTCCGACTTGACCACAATGGTAACATTTTCCTCTCTCCATCTCACACTATTGGTGATGACTCTAACCATAAAATCTGCAAGGAGGACAGGATGGAGCTAACTAGACACCATCGGGCTGAACTTGGGTACCCCTGGGTGCCACAACTAGAGTACTGAAAACCAATTTCTTTTTTCCCCAAGTGACAACCCTTATAGAACACTCTCTTTGCATGTGATCCAATCGGCCACCTATGAAACATTGGTTTTTACCTTTCTCACAATATCTATGATGTAATTGACCACAAAATCAATAAGGAGGATAGGTGAATAAGGATTAGGCTCTACCGGCCTGATATTGGGCTTCTTATACCCTATAAGTATAACCAATCTGAAGGCGCCCACCTGCCAAAGTGTTTGGGTAGGGAGAACTAGTAGAGAAAATAAAACTAGGACCCACCTAACACCTTCTTTTGGACCATTTTCCACTAACTTAAGCAAATAAAACAAAGAGGCGATGGAACTCAGCATTCTAAGGCGACTGGGAGAAATGTCACTTCCCATAATGGGGTTAGTGAGAATAGGTGGAACCCTACAAGAATAGTTATATGTCACAACCCTTGATCGGGTCTAAATCCCAAAAGTTTGATAAGTGTTGCCAATAATGGACCTAGTTGGGATAGAAGGGTTTGGCCAAACGTCAGATTTTCTTAGATACATGATCCAAAAGATGAGAAAACAAAAATAAGAGGAATCTAAGACCTTATACTCTATTTAGCTTGAGATTGGAACACAAGAAAGGGAAACATTCCTAACTAGCTAATAGCCTCTCTCTTATAAGTATAGTGCGCTTCACACCCATAAAATAGACTCTACTTGACATGGTTGTATGGAATCCCAACTAACCATGAACCTAGGCTCTAATACTAACTTGACAAGCCTCAAACTTTGGGAAATATCATATGGGCACCTCGAGTACACATGCACAGAAGGTCGCCTCGACAATCTAACTTACTCACGAATAATAATCCACGAGGGTCGGATGAATTTTGACGTATAAGAAGATTGCAGAAAATGTAAGACTAATAATCTATGCTAGACAACATATACCATTTCATTAATGACAACAGTTTAGCCAATATGCCCAAGTCCACAGTCATCGACAAACCCTCAACATAACTGAGTCCAACATATATTGGGACATGCCCCTGACAATAGCCAAGTACTAAACCTCTAAAATTCTATGACATAATGTAACATGACTATGAAAGATAGGTCTTATGGAGTATGAAAGCTCACAACTTCAAGGTCAATACATGAATCGATCTGAACAACTATTCACTATGTCAAAGAAAAATAAGATACTCTGGCACCTACGTCGCGTGGGGACGTAGCATCCGTAGACGTTTAGCAGTTAGAACGCTAGCATGTAACTCAAGGATAAGGGTAAAATAATATCACCATTCAACAACAATTCAATATATCATATTCAATAACATTCATACAATTATCTTCACATATAGATATATCGTATGCCAATCACGTTATCAAGACTTAATAACATTCTCCATTACTTCAATCATATGACACAAAGTAGAGGACTCCAATATTCCACACTTAGGTTCATACCATCCTTATTATGTATTATACTTTAGCAATATTCACATATAATTAGGTAAGCTACTTCACCCATGGTTACACTTAATCAAGCAAAGAGACTACAATCTCATAGTTATATATAGAAACAAGGGATTTACCTATATACCTGAATCAATTAGGCTTGGAAATATAATCACATAATAACATATTCAACTACGAATGGGACTCTAATCACAAGATCATGCATTCACTTAAAAATTGAACTCTAATTACATAATCACATATTCAACTAGGCATAGGACTCTAATCACATTCTCAGACATTCACTTAGGCATGGAAATCTAATCACGTACTTACACATTAAAATGTGCGTGGAACTCTGATTGCATACTTACATATTCAAGTGGGCATAGAAATCTAATCACATGCTTACACATTCAAGTTGGCATGGTACTTTAATCGCATGCTTGCACATTAAAGTGGGCATGGTACTCTAATCGTATCCTCAGACATTCAAGTTGGTATGGAACTCAAGAGGTCTCTTTAAGTAAGGGAACCCAACCACAAGCTATTAGATGAGGGACTTTGACCACAAGTCATTAGACTAGGGGACAATACCTATAAGTCATTTTATAAGGCAATGGACTCTAGCCAAAAGCCATCACATTGCCACATTAGTCGACATATGAAATTTTAACCCACTCGCTCGGGCATTGACATCCATACTATTCTTTTCACATATTAGAGCAATACCATACATTAAAGAGCTTTAGGTTATTTAGCCATTTCAATACTATACATGAACACATGGTCCTATTGGGAGTATTCATTGCTCAACCATCTTAATAGGGCAATACCTCCATTCAATTCATCACACAATTCAATTTATGGTCCTTAAGACCCACACAAACCATTTACATGTTATTAACAATACTATATCCAATTTTCACCACATTTGGTTCCATAATTAATCCAAGTTCAAACTTGGGGAATTGAACTCCCTACTTAGTGATCAAACCAACATGGTCATAGTTAAACAAATTATATATCCAACAACATCGACACAATATCAATTATCAACCATTCATACTTATAGGGTCATCACACCACGTAAAGTTGTAGGGTAATTCATTACATAATAAACAAGGTTTATAAAAACCAGTTACATGGAAATCAATATCACGCTAACTCAATACATGGCCAACAAGGTCTTTACTAACCATCCACAAGTATTCATATTCATTTAGGCATTATCATGACTTATTCATGTCCACTAAACAAATTAAATCGATGCACATTTGACCTTCACACAACTATTTAACCATTGATCATTTTAATAAGCCACATGCCTTGATTCAAACCATCATTGATTACATTTATTGTCACCAAGACCCACATATCCCATTTATAATTCATTAGCAAGTTTTCACCTTATTCTTACCACATTTAGGCTCAACACACACAATAAGTTCATTTTTATGTCTAGGCTTCAATCCCTTATTATCCATTGATCCAAAAATATCACCAAATATGCCATAAATAGTTCACAGTAACTTTAACATACCATTTACCAATCATTCATGTTCATTAGGCCATTTCTCTAACTCAATGCATCACCTACATGTAACTATGCATTTCATTTAGATATTTTCACAAGTACCTTTTGTGCATACTTATATCAAGGTCATTTTCATGGTAAATATCATCAATACTAGGATTACTCAAGACCATCATGTTAAAAAACATACGAAAAGCATCCACATATGCAATCTACCATTAATAATATGTATTAACACAAGTATAAAAAATAATCATTATTGTTCATTGTTAGGTAGTAAAACCATTTTCATTTGATTCAAGACCACTATGTACACTTACTAATTTGAGTGTGAAATGCATGATTTTAAAGTTATTTAAAGAGGGAAACATATACATGCCTTAAACAAGGTAACACACTAACAATCTTGACCCCTTTTTGCCACTAGATGAGCTCCCTCCAAACCCTAGCCTCCAATCTTGGTTTAAGAACCTTTTTGAGTATTTAGGTGTCTTTGAGTCTTGTAAAATAAAGACATAGGAGGCTACTATGCCTGATATAGTTCAACTAATTCGGGTTTTAGGCATGGGAAATGACCAAAAGGTCCTGGGTCAAAATTTGGAAAATCTACACGTGCAGGGGTACGACTACCTTTTACGGTTCAAATAGCAATTATGACCTAGGGTACGAGTGGTACCCTAAATTATACCCTAGATTTCTCCTATGTCAACCACACTGTTATGAGTACGAAAGGGCACTCTTGAGTTATAACTAAGGGTACGGCTCAATCCCTAACTCGTAAGCTCCACCCGTGATCAATACAGGCTATTCTAGGTTAGGTCTTCACTCCATACGACCATGCAGTAAATGACTCATATGCATGCTTACAACCATGTAAGGGCCTTATCGTATATGAGGCAGTATTCTACCTTAACCCACTACTAAAGTTACAAAAGGGGGAGGGGAGAAGGCTATAAGTCATGACCAAGGGTATGACTCAAGCCCTCCAACCGTATTCAACCTAGAGACACAAAAAAGAGTTGTCTTCTCAAGGGTCCAAGTCTAGATGTTTAAATTCTTCCCCACCTAGGATCATTTGTCAAAGAAGAAAGTGTAAAGAAAGCATATACATAAGTTAATCACATCAACATGCATCATGGAAACCTTTACATAAGTTAGAAACAACACACAACAAGGTTAAAAAACAACACATATCATAATCATCACCAATCAACTAAAACCTTTTTCAAGTTCACGTTCTTGGGTGTTTCAATTTCACCCTTTACATTTGGAGTCTTAGGATGTCGCCTTACTTCTCTTTTTTCCAGTGAACTATTACTTTTTGAGTCTCTAGTTATTAGATGAAATTTAACCTTCTTAGATAAAACCTAGTAGCGTGGATCGATAGTTAAACCCTAAAGTACTGTTGTCATTATCTTTTCCTAGTAACTACTCCTCATTTGCAGTAAGTAGAAATAATCTAGGTGGGATCCTAATCTGTGCAACCATTAAGAAAACTATTAAAGTGAAGATAATACAATGTATTCATAGGTGCTAGTTTAGAACAACAATAGCACTTTTCCTACTTCGTAAATCTACCTGGGTTTCCACAACCCTAGCTAAGGGTTTTAGCCCCTTGTGCTTGTGAAGTAATCAATAACATTCATGATTGAAAGCATAAGATTAAATTACAATAATATGAAGTGAAAACCAAAAATTTTAACTGAATTAATCAACTTAAATTAATCAAAGAGAATCCCAAGACCAAAATCAAATCTCAAAATCAAAATATATTTGTAAATATGAATGGTACATAACTTCTACTAAAAAACACATAAGGGGTATTTATAGTACATGAAGAAACACTAAAACTAAAGCCCAAATAAAAGAGAAGAAAAAAGGGTCGGTGGCTACTAATGGTCCTTACAGGCACCCAGTCCTCGAGCACATGTAGTATACGTGACCTGCAGGGTGGGCGCCTGTAGTGACAGTATGTGCCTAGACCAAAAAATCCAGTTGGTCATCTCTCAAAATTTTGGACTTCTGACACATGCGTTTCCCACATACGGTACCTATATGATATATGTTGTCTGCATGTTTACTTAACATGTGCTGGAAGTTTTTTCAGCTCTTCTTTAATTTCCACATATGCATTGATCAGGATCAATCCAGGAAGTGTCCCGAACATCCATAATTGCTCCCATAAGTAGCTAAAAATACCTTTTTCATCTTTTTCATGAACTTAGCATCCAAAACATGATTTCCTCCAAAACATACCCAAAATGTATCATATCAAACAAAAAAACCTTCAGAACTTATAATTTTTCATTGTTTTAAGCATCACAAGTGCTATATTTCTATAACACATCTATCAACAACCACATTAGCTTTACCTAGATGGTAATGAAGACTCATATCATAGTCCTTGAGTAACTCAAGCCATCTCCTTTACCAAAGATTAAACTACTTTTGGGTTAACACATACTTCAAGCTTTTATGATCTAAATCGATATTCACATAAACCCACATACAAATTCTGGTGCCAAATCTTCAAATAAAAAACTACAACTAATAATTCCAAATCATGAGTTGGATAATTCCTTTCATTAACTTTCAACTGCCTAGAAGTATAGGCTACTACGTTACCATGTTGCATCAACACACAACCCAGTTCCAAATAAGAGCATCAAGTACACAACAAAACCATCGGTAGCCTTGAGCGGTGTCAAAACGGACATAGAAGTCAACTTGTCCTTCCACTTCTCAAAACTATTCGCACAAGCATCAGACCATAGAAACTTTACCTTTTTTCAAGCTAACTTAGTCAACGGAGCAACAATAGAATAAAAACTCTCCATAAATCTCCTATAATACTAAGCTAAACCCAAGAAGCTCTGAATGTCAGTTGGAGTCATAGCTCTAGGCTATTTCGTAACCACCTCAGCTTTTTGTGGATCCACCTTGATCTCCTCACCAGAAACAACATGAACAAATAAGGTCACAACATTCAACCAATACTCACACTTAGAAAACTTGGTGTACAATTG
This sequence comes from Capsicum annuum, assembly GCF_002878395.1. Lineage (NCBI taxonomy): Eukaryota > Viridiplantae > Streptophyta > Magnoliopsida > Solanales > Solanaceae > Capsicum > Capsicum annuum. The sequence continues at coordinate 182,912,112 of NC_061122.1, read as the reverse complement.
CGATAATCTATACATTTCTGAAAGGAACCATACTTCTTATGCATGAAGAGCATAGAGGCATCCTATGGAGAAACACTAGAAAGGATAGAACACTTATAAAGAAGATATTTTAGCTTCTCCTTAAGTTCTTTCAATAGAGATAGAGCCATTCTATATCAAGGAATAGAGATAGGACGAGTATCCAATCAAAGATCAATCCCACAGTCTATTTCCCTATTGGGAGGAATGTCAGGAGGATCATGAGAAAACACTTTAGGAAATTCATTAACAATAGGAATAGATCATGGAGAGGAACCCTCAGAGATAGAATATTTAACCCAAATGATATGGTATAGAAACCCTTTGGAAATACACTTCTGGGATCTAAGATAAGAAATTAACCTACCGGTAATTCGAGAAGTGAAAATTGACCTTACAGGTCCGACAATCTAGAAAAGCATACCATGAATGGGATCAATCCATCCCTAAGATCACATAAAAAATATTTCATATCCAATTTAATCAAATCCAACAATGTCTCGCTATTACCATTAGATACCATACAATCCTTATAGACATTTCTAGATACAACAACATCACCTATAGGGGTAGACACAGAGAAGGGATCGGATATGCACTCAGGACTAAAACAAAAATAAATAGCCATATATGGGGTCACATAACAAAGGGTATAACCTGGATCAATTAAACAATCCACATCACTAGAAAAAAGATGTAACCTACCAGTAACAATATTAGAAGATGCGTCATATTCCTTACGAGTGGTAAGAGCATTTAGGCCATTTTAGCTAGTGTCGGTACCAGAAGTAGCACTCTTTGGTGCTGGAGTTGAAGAAGTAGAAACCAAAACCTTATAAGCTCTAGAAGCAACATTAGATGGACTGTGTTGCTGTAAATGCCTTGACTGGCCATAATTAAAGCACTTTTTTCTCCCTTCATCACAAACTCTATGATATATCTGCCTCAAAAATGACAAAGGGGATAAAATGAGTTGACTGAGCTTCACAAACCTGGTACTGGGAACTTTGTGCCTTAAATCAACTGTCAGTCTATAAGAGACAATCGCCTGAGGGCTTAGGATACGGGGTACTGTAGTAGAATAGGATCCAAAATTTATCCAAGCCTTCTTCTCTCCCCACTCCTTATCATATCTACCATTGTTTTGCTGGCCTCTACCCGACTCTGAATATTTGAATTTCTTACTTTTCCTCTTTCCCATTTCTACTTATTTCATTTTTTCATCTTCCACATGTTGTATATATACTACAAGCCAAGAGATATTCATGTCTTTATTTCAGCAATTCGGTATTGCACTTCAACACCAAGTCTTGATACAGACCCAAAACAGATTTCCTTATCTTAGCCATCACAGAAGACACTAACTCTAGAGCATAAAGAGATAGCTAATGGAACTCTAAAGCATACTCCTTCACAGTTATTCTGCCTTGTTTCAAATTCATAACCTCCTTAGACTTTTTCTCTCTCAACTCCTGAGGAAAGAATCGATCTAGTAAAGCATTGGAAGAATCATCCCATAATGTCAGCTCGGTATTATCCCCCCTCATTTGTTCCCACTCCTCATATTGATAATATGAAACTTCTTTCAATTGATACGCTGCAAACTCCATACCCTTTGAGTTAAATGCATGTACTACTCAGAAAATCTTTCCAATCTCATTAATAAACCCTTGAGGATATACCTTAACCTTAGAGCTTGTAAAGATCATAGGACTCAACCTCAAAAATTGGCCAACTCTAGTTACCTAAGAATATAGAGCGACAAAACCAACACAGTCTGGCAGACGAGATCGAGAAGTCACTAACTGAGTCAACAGATGAATAGATCGATGAAATATGGCATAAGAAATATATCCTTGCAGCAGTGGGGAATGAACATGAATAACCTGACAAGCTCGAGAAGGACTATCAAGGACCGGTGTAACTCCACATGGGTAGTCAGGAGAAAGGGACCTAGACCTGGTCTATACTTCATAAATAGAACGATTTCCATCCATATTGTCCTCAGGTAGGATAGAGGAGTTTCTCCGAACATCAAATCTTTGGGGAGGCATGATCTAAAATGAGAAAAAATGGAATTAAAGAAGATTTAAGACCTTAGACTCTATAGCTCGAAAATAGAAAATAGAAAGGGAATCATTCATAAATTCCTCATACCTCTCCTTTATAAGTGTGCGTGGTACTCACCTATAAAAGAGACTCTACTTGACCAATGACCTTGAACCGAGGGCTCTGATACAAAATGTTTCATGACCCAAATAGAGCATGGCCGTGATGGGTATCTAAAGACCGTCGAGGATTGAAGGACACCCCCTTCTACTAGTCAAATAGAACATAATTCAACTAGCAGTGAATGAATTTTGAACATATAACAAGATTGAGAAGAGTTCCAAACATATAACAAATAGATAACTAAATTAACTCAGAAAGGAATCTAAGAATTTCAACAACCAGCCTAATCCACAAAGCCTCTAATAACTAAAATACAACCTATGTCGGGAATTCACTTGACCATATCTAAAATGAGGAAACCAAAGAAATGGTGTATGGCATAAACTAAATGAAGAAGTAACAGGTTTTTTGGAAGAAAGAGGCTCACCAATTTAAGTTTACTCATGAGCAATATAGGAATCACCTATCACTACACAGAAAAAGTAAAAGTTTCTTCGGTTCTAGCATCACATAGGGATACAACATTTGGAGATGGTTAGCGGGATGAGCGTAGTATCTAACTCAGGATAAGGATAAAATAATTCCAGTTCAAAATTCTGTTCAAATGCAATATATATGTTCATACAAACACACACATATATATAAGATATTAGGATAGGGAACAAGATTTAGCATTAGATTTAAAACCATTTACCTAGACTATGTAGCTTTACCATCGTAAGGCACCCACGGGCTATATGGGTCTGATCCTCCTATCAAAAAGGCCCTAATACATATTGGTCGCACAAACCAAAGGTATCATGGAAGGACGGGGAATCCATGACCATTCGCCTATCAATGATGAAAAATATAGTCAAGTGTGACACAAGAACATGATCATAAAGACCAATCCTTCACGCCGACAAAAGTTGGTTTCCAGAATCAGACCCTCGAGACCTCTACTTTCATGGCTTATCTATACACCCCCCTTCATACCTAATAAAAGAGTTTAAACATTTCAACTCATTGAATAATAATCATGCATTAAGGCATACCATTGGTACCATCATACCAATTATACTTTTAAGCTAATATCATCATTCCATAGAAATTATACATCACTTCAGGGAATCCATGACACCACAAATTCAATTATTCATCCATGTGGGGGAATCCATGATCCCCAAGGTTCAATGATTTATTAACCAGGGGGAATTCATGATCCCCAAGGTTCAATGATTTATTAACTAGGGTGAATCCACGACCCTCAAGGCACAATTTAAAATCATATCATGGTTACAATATGGCATGACCTAAACCTGAGCCTTGTCGTAATGGGCATCTCAAGTCCATCATGGACCAGAGATCACCCTGATCCCAGCCTAACCAACAAGCATATACTCTAAAGTCGAAAGAATTTCGAACATATATCTAATGGAACAATCATAAATCAAATACATTAAAATAATGTCAGCCTAATACCAATACCAATGCCAAGGCTGACACCAATACCAACACCACCCATGCTAAAGTAGTCTCACAAAGACTTTATCCCAAATCAACAAAATATTCAATCGGGAAATGTCCTCAACCATAGCCAAAACCAAAGTCTATAAAATTTCAAAGGTATGTAGAGAAGTCCATAACATGAAATGGAGTCTTTTGGAGTATGGAATCTCACCACTTAAATCAGATACAAAGCTATCCCCAAATCCAAGTGACTGAGCAGAAGATGTGATAGTATGACTAATACCTGTATTTCATGGGGATACAAAATCGAAGACGGTTAGCGGTTTGAGCGCTAGTATGTAAATAAAGGATAAAGATAATATAATTCCAAAGGTTCAAAACCAATCATCTAATGAGCAATAAATTATATACCTATATACTATGTTGGGATAGGGAACAAGATTAATATGATATTTTAAAAACACTTAACTGTCCTATGTAGCATAACCGTCATATAACAAGGCACCCACAAGATATATAGGCCCAGCTCTTCCCTAGATAAAAGGTCCCCAGTGCGTGTAGCCGCATGAACCAGAGAATATCTAATACCATAAATGACTAAATAGGGGACTCGAACCTCCAAGCATAATCAACATGACTTAAGAACCAATACATGTAATATTAGGGGCTAGAACCTCCCATTAATATATTCATTTGGGGGACTCGAACCATCCGGTCACAAAGACACACAGACCGGCTAGTACGATTTTCAGTGTTAGTCTTTTGCACTTCTACTTTTAAGGTCCAGCTACACATCTCTCTTTAAATCCCAATTTAAAACAATCATTTCACATACACAACCATTAAGCCAATTACTTACCAAAGGCACTTCATTGGTATAGTCATACCAACACTATTTGTAAGTGTACCACATGCCATTACCATTATCAATAAACCAATAATTCATTTGACTTTGGGACTCAAACCTATTGTCCAATACAGACACTAGTTCATTAAAAGTGTAGGGGCTTGAACACATTATCTAGCAAAGACGTAAATCAATTTAATGTTAAGGGACTAAAACTATTTAATCCAATTAAACCACTACGGTTATCATTTAAATCATTACATGGCCAAAAGGGCCTTCATAAAGCCATTTACCAACCATTCATATTCATTATGCCAATGCCTTATTTAAAACACTACTTAATATATGACTAGTTTATTCTCTTAGACATTTTCACAGATATGTTGAGGGCATGCCATTATCAAGACCAAAACAAAGGTAAAAACCATCAAGTTTAGGGTTACCCATGACACATTTGTTAAACCACAATTACCAAGCACTCACATGTGCAAAACCATCTTTAAAAAATGTATAAACATAATTTAAACCAAGAGTAAACAATACTCAATAATTTGGAACAAAACTCTCAACATTGGTTTTCAAAACCACAATTAGTGATTCAGAATCAAAGCTTTAAACACATGTTTTTATGAACTAACAATGAGGGAAGAGACACATGCCTTATTCATGACGATTCACAAAAAGAACTTGACTCTTGAGCCTCTAGATGAACACCTTGTAGAAAACATAGCCTAATCTTCAAAAGAGAGTTTAGAGAGAGTTTTGGGAGTGTTTGATTTTTCAAAGTATGTTATGAGAGGTACAAAGTGTTTTAAGATGTGGGGTCTTAATGGTTTTGGGGTGGAAAATGTCTAAAATGTCCTCAGCTTATGGTTTTGGGGTGGGAAATGTCTAAAATGTCCCAAGTAGCTTCTTCAACCTTATGGTTTCTCTAAAGAACCTTTACTAAAGGCACATCCATTATCCGCAACCACTGAATTTGAAGATCCAAGATCTCAATTAGGACTACCTCATAAAATATGCAATCCAAAACACCTAATCCTTCAAAACAAACAACTGATGAAGGATCACCCAGACACTTCCTCAACATAGAGACATGGAAAACTAGATGAATAGAGCTTAAGTTAGAAGGAAACACTAACTCGTAGGCAACATTGCCAACCCTCTCCAAAACCTAATATGGACCAACATACCAGGGACTAAGCTTTCCCTTCTTATAACACTACGTCACTCCCTTCATGGGAGACACCTTTAGGAACAGCCAATTGCCAACCTTAAACTCCAACTCCCTACGCCTCACATTCGTATAGGACTCTTGGCAACTGTGAGCAGCTTTAAACTTATCACGGATTAACTACACCTTTTCTAAGGCTTAGTGAACCAAATCACAATGAAACAACTTACCCTTAACAACCTCATACCATCCAATAGGCGAACGACATCTCTTACCATATAATGCCTCAAAAAGAGACATACCAATGCTAAATTTATAACTATTATTATAAGCAAACTCTATAAGAGACAAATGGTCAACCCAACTACCACCATAGTCAAGCACACAAGAACGAAGCATATTTTCCAATGTATGAATATTCCTCTCCACTTATCCATCCAAATATGAGTGGAAAGCAGTACTAAGACACACCTTAGTCCCAAACTTTTCTGAAATAACCTCTAAAAATAAGATGAGAATGGAGTACAATGAACTGAAATGATAGACACAAGAGCACCATGCCACTTCATAATCTATGCAAAATACAACTTAGCATAATACCCTACCAAACAACTAGTCCTCACATGCAAGAAGTGAGGGGACTTGGTTATCCTATCCATAATTACCCAAATCAAATCTAACTAATTTTGAGACTGAGGTAGACCGATAATGAAATCTATATTGATTACCTCCCACTTCTATTTGGGAGACTCAATCTCTTAGTACAAACATCCAAGTCTCATGTGCTCAACTTTCACTTGTTGACACACCATACAATTGCTCACATAATTAACCGCATCTTGCCTCATATTATTCCACCAATAAAACTCCTTAAGATCATGATACTTCTTAGTAGAACCAGGATGGATAGCATAACAAGATCCATGAGCTTTTGCCAAAATCTTTCCCTTAATTCATCAATGTCAGGAACATATAACCTACCTCGGTACCTCAAGATACCATCCCTACCAATCACAATGTCCACAACCTTTTGCTTACCCGCATTCCTCTTAAAATTCATCAAGTTAGGATCCAATATTAATTTTTTTTTATCTCAACAATAAGAGACAACTGTGATACCTGATGCAAGAACACATAACCATTCTTAGAGTTTGTAAGATGAACTCCAAGACTAGCGAAACGGGGAATGTCCTTCACTAAATCTCACTTATTCTTATCCATATGAGCTAGACTCCCCATGGATAACCAACTAAGAGTATGAGAAACCATATTAGCTTTACCTAGATGGTAAGGGAAAGTAATATCATAGTCCTTCAGTAACTCAAGCCAGCTCCTTTGCCTAAGATTTCACTCTTTCTAAGTAAACACATACTGTCGGCTCTCATGATAAGAAAAGATAAATACATGATCCCATAGAGATAGTGATGCCAAATTTTTAATGCAAATACCACAAAAAACAACTCCAAATCATGAGTAGGGTAGTTCTTCTCATAAACTTTTAACTGTCTAGAAGCATAGGCCACTGCCCTACCATGATACATCGACATACAACCAAGCCCAACGCGAGAAGAATCACAATACAATACTATGCCATCACTACCCTTGGGTAGGGATAAAATTGGAGCTGAAGTCAATTTATCCTTGAACGTCTAAAAACTACCCTCACATGCATCTGACCATAAGAACTTCACCTTCTTCTGGGTCAACATAGTCAATGGGGCAGCAATAGTTAAGAAACTTTCCACAAATCTCTTATAGTAACTGGCTAAATCCAAGAAGCTCTAAATATTAATTGGAATCGTGGGTCTTGGCCATTTCTTAAACACAACAACCTTTTTATGGATCCACCATGATCCCTTCATTAGAAATAACATAACCAAGAAAAGTCAAAGCCTTCAACAAAAACTCACACTTTGAGAATTTGGCATACAAACACAGATATTTCAAGGTCTGAAGATAATACAAAGGTAAACGACATGACCAGCCTCACTCTTAAAGTATAATAAGATGTCATCAATGAATATAGTGACAAACAAATCCTAAAACTGATAAAAGACCTTATTCAAATCCGTAAATATCGCTAGAGCATTGATCAACCCAAAAGACATAACTAGGAACTCATAATGACCATACCAGGTCCTGAAGACAGTCTTAAGGATATCCACCTCCCTAATATTAAGTGGATGATAGCCCAAACTAAGATCAATCTTGGAGAAATACTTTCCACCTTGAAGCTGATAAAAAAAACTCATCGATCCAGGAAGAGGATATTTATTCCTTACCATCATATTATTTTACTGACGATAATCAATGCACATTCAAAGGGAATCATTTTTCTTATGCAGGAACAATACAAGAGTGCCCCAAGTGAAACTAGGATAAATAAAACCCGTATCTAAGAAATCCTTCAATTGATTCTTCAACTCAACCGGAGCCATTATATAAGAAGGGATAAATATAGGACGACTGTCAAAAACTGGATCAATCCCAAAATCAATTTCTCTATCATGAGGAACACTAGGAAGATCATCAGGTAAAACCTCAGGAAACTCATTAACCATAGGAACAGATTCTAGAGAAGGACCTTCCGAGTTAGAATCTTCAATCCAAAACAAATGATACAAACACCCTTTGGGAATCAACTTTCGGGCTGTAAGATATGAGATAAGCCTTCCCTTTTGCACTAAAGAACCCCCTTCCCATAAAATGACCCTATCATTAGGGAATTTAAACATGATCTTGAAGGTTCAATAATCTAGAGAAGAATAACGTGAAATGCAACCAATCCATCCCAATATGACATCAAAGTCAACCATGTCTAACTCTATCAAATACACAAGAGTTTCTCTACCACTAATTGACACCACACATCCTCTATTGACTCTTTTAGCAATCATAGTGCCACCAACTAGGGTAGATAAGGAAACAGGATAAAAAATAAACTCAGGACCAAAACAAAAATTTACAGCCACAAATAGGTTCACATAAAAAAGAGTGGACCCTAGATCAAGTAAACAATACACATCATGGGAGAATAGTTTCAACATACCAGTAATGACATTCGGGGATTCCTTAAAATCCTAATGAGATATAAGAACATATAATCAATTTCGGCCATTTCTTGTACCAGAAAAAAATTGATAAAGAAGCAACATTATTTGGTATAGGAGTAGATGAAAAGCCAACATGGATCTTTTTAACCCCAAAAGCCAATCTAGCACAGTAGTCGTGATACATATGACCAATCTGACCATAATAAAAACATCTATTCTTCCTTTCTCATAAAACCTGCAGTGCGATCGCCCACAAAATCTACAAGGAGGGTGGGATGGAACCGATTGTGCCCCAGTATCCTAAGATTGGGTACTTTGTACTCAAACCCTAACATCATGTTGAGATCGGCGATCACCCAATGTCTTCGAGTAACGAGTAGTAGCCATGTAGAAAGAACTCTCCCACTTCTTCTTTGTACAAATAAAGGTCGGAGGACTCAGCCTCATAAACTAGACAACTCTTTTGGCCTCAAAAGATGGAGTAACAGGAATACCACACTTAGATAGAGAAGCTACCACTTGATTCAACAAGGTAATGGAGCAATCAAACTCACCATTAGTAGCCTCCTATTGAGGTAACTGCGTATGAGTAAGGAAGATACATTCCTATTTTCATTTTTTAAAACTGTAATACCTTGACATAGCCATCCTTGCTCTATTACATTAGCCCTCTTATTAGGCTTAGGCCTGAAGGGGGAGTATAATCAGTTTACCTGGGCTTAGTCTCCTTTCTTCATCAAAAAAGGGATTACCCTCAAGAGTAGGACCAGTAGGGATAGGTGGAACCCCATGAGGATAGTCAAATACAACAACCCTTGATAGGTCTGGACTTTAGAAGTAGAGTGTGTCCCATTAGCATTGTCCCCAGTCGGGACACAAGAGTTTGCCTGAACATCAGGTTTTCTTTGAGCCATGATTTGAAAGATGAGAAAATAAAAATTAGAAGAATCCAAGACCTTAAATTCTATAGCTCTAAATAAGACAAGAAGAAAGTGAAACATTCTTAAATGTCTTATGGCCTCTGTCTTATATGTGTGGCACACTACAAACCCATAAAAGAAACTCTACTTGACATGGATTTGTGGACAACTAACTGACCATAAACCTATAGTTATGATACTAACTTGACACGGCCCAAACACAGGCATTGTCGTAATAGACATCTTAAGTCCAACACAGACCGGAGATCACCCTGCTACCAAATCCAACCAACTAACATATACCCTAAAGTTGGAAAAATTCTAAACATATATGAAGATGGAATAATCATAAATCAAATACATTCAAATGGTGTCATCCCTAATACTAATACCAATGCCAAGGATGACACTAATAGCGACACCGCCTATGCCTAAAGTAATCTAACAAAACCTGTATCTAAAATTAAAAAAATCCAATCGGGACATGCCCCCAACCATAGCCAAAAACCAAAGTCTAAGAAATAACAAAGGTATGTAGAGAAGTCCATTACATAAAATGGAGTCTGCCAGAGTACAGAAGCTTACCACTTCAATTGGGCACTGAGCTATCGCTAAATCAAAGTCACTAATTAGGAGGTGTGATAGTATGACCAACACCTGCATCACATTGGGATATAGCATCAAAGCTGGCTAGCGATTGGAGCACTATCATGTAACTCTAGGATAAGGATAATATAATCACCCAATGCATATAACTAATGTAATACATATATATATATATATATAAAGTCGGGAAAGGGAACAATATTAGCATGAGCTTTTGAAAATATTAACCTGGGTAGTGTAGCGTAACCATTATATATCAAGGCACCCGTTGGCTATATAGGCCCAGCTCTCCCCTAGTTGGAGGGGCCCCAGTACACGTAGCCTTACAAACCAGATAATATCCAATACAATATATGTCTAAATAGATGACTTAAACCTCCTAAAAAAATTAAGGCGACTTAAACACCAATACATGTATTATGAGGGACTTGAAACTCCAATTCATATTTTCATTTGGGGGATTGAAACCACCTATTCACAAAGACAACCACACTAGGTAGCATGATTTCCAATGTTAGTCTTTCAAACTTCTACTTTTATGGCCTGGCTATACATCCCATTTTAAAGACCAAATTAAAACCATCATTTCATACACGCAACTATTAGATCAATTACTTACCAAAGGCTCTTTGTTGGTATCGTCATACTAACACCACTTGTAAGTGTACCACATTCCATTACCATTATCACTCATCCAATCATTAATTTCAGTTTGGGACTTGAACCCATTGTCCAATAAAGATACTAGTTCAATTAAATGTTTAGGGACTTGAATCCACTATCTAGTAAATACATAAATCAATTCAATGTTTAGGGACTCAAAAACTTTTATCCAATTAAACTACCAAGGTTACAATTTAATTCATTGCATGGCCAACAAGGCCTTCAAAAAATATATACCAACCATTCATATTTATTATTCCAATGCCTTAATTCAATACACCATTTAACATGGGACTAGTTTATTCTCTTAGTCCTTTTCATAAATACGTTGAGGGAACACCATTATCAAGACCAAAACCAAGATAAAAACTATCAAGTTTGGGGCAACCCATGACCCATTTGTTTAAAAACAATTACAAAGCACCCACATGTACAAAACAATCTTTAAAATATGTATAAAGACTATTAAAACAAAGAGTAAACATTACTCAACAATATGGAAAAAAACCCTCAACATTGGTTTCTAAAACCACCATTAATAATTCATAATTAAGGCTTTAAATACACGATTTTTATGAAAAAACAATGAGGGAAGATTCACATTCCTTATTCATAAAGATTCATGAAATGAACTTGACTATTAAGCCTCAAGATGACACCTTGTAGAAACCCTAGCCCAATCTTCAATAGAGAGTTTAAAGAGAGTTTTAGGAGTGTTTTGATCTCTCATAGTGTGTTATAAGATGATACAATATGTTTTAAGATGTATGGTATTAAGGGTTTAGGGTGGGAAATGTCTAAAATGTTATTATCTTAAAGCTAAAAATATGTGTTGGAGGATATGACTCCCTCCTAACTCGTACATGCAACATATGAGTGGAACCCATACTCGTACCCTAGATAGAATGTTGCACTCCAACGCTGTCCAACAAACAACCCCAAGGACCAAATCATATCCATAATATATGATTGGTACCCCTAAATCATACCCTAGATAGAATTATCTACGCTAGACATAAGACATCATATCGTTTAGCACTATACTTCTTGTACACTAACATACGACCAGTATGATCTCCATTCATACCTTGGACAGAAACCAACCAAAACCATACTGAGTATCATACGACCAAGGACTTCAAACCATATCCATATCATACATAAGTAAGCACAAGTCGTATGATGTTTAGAGTGCTCAAAATCATGAAATTTTTAAGGGTCAAAACTAAGATATTTCACAATGGCCTTTCAAAATCATATATGTTTGATTAGCCTTTTATGCAAAGCAATAATTTCCTGAGTGGTTTCAATATATGGGTACTCATGTTTTAAAGCCAATTTTGTGAGGTTGGTTGAGGTCATCATAATTTAATCATCAAAACTCATCAAATTAGGGGAATCCACGACCCCCTAGTTTATTCACCATGCCCATGCACCCACAAGTTTCCAAGCCATTAATAAAACATGAACAACATAATTAAAATCATATGAAAATCATTTAAACAACAACCATTCAAAACCTTCAATCCAAATTCCAAAGCTAACATTTAAGACCTTATAATTAATATTTTAAACGCATGCCTTAAGAAAATAGGCTTTTGGGGGAAGATGTAACACCCCAATTCGCTGAACCAAAATGCTATACGGTGCTCATGACCCTGAGGGACAACAAGCTAACCCATGACTGATATTTGTACCTGTATACTGCAAATCATGATATAATAATGCAGAATACATAGAACTATAAGGCCATAAGGTTCAACTAAATACAATCATGTGGGTGAAAATACCCAAAACAACTCAATCTGAATGTAAATATGAACATAAATCTGAAAGCCTCTAAACTATCTGAAGAAGAAGTTGAAGGAACAAGTCTCTAACTAACTCCATAAAACTCAACTGAAGAAATAAATAAATGAATCAAATCATATTGTCCTCAAATCAATGATGACTCACTGTGTCTCTACGAATGGAATGCTACCGCTACTGCTGGGCTGGAGCTCGTGTCTCAAAACCTATGGTGTAACATGAAATGAAAGCACCATAGCATAAATGCGTCAGTACAACTGGAGTACTGAGTATACGAGGAAGGTAGGCTTAACAAAAGGGTTTCATACATGAACAACACTGACTGACTAATATGAATGAGGGAGTACAAACAGACATATATAAAAACTGGGACCATGAATACATGATAGCATGACCTGTAAGCTAATATATGGTTTACTGATAACGTCATGACTGATACTAAAACTGATAACATAGATGACTATATCTAACAGTGCTGTATATACTGAAATCTAAAGAACACCCTGAGTTCTTTTACTGAGACTGATACTGAAACTATGGGAAGTAGTGTTTAACCAACATGCCCCATGTATACCATTATGGCTAAGCTGGAGTCCAATCTCTACCATGACTGGAGGGGTGTCGATACCATGCCACGGGTTAGGATAGCCTATGAGTGACCCTTATCTGGTGGGTACTCAATAAGAACGATAGGAACCCTAAACTGACGGGTTAAGCCACCTTATCAACCCTAATCTGACGGGTTCTGATGTCTCAACCTAAGCTAGCTACATAGTTCTAGAACACAAGAATGACTACAAAGAATCACACCCTGAACTGTAGGGAGAGTTCCCTTCCTTGGGTTTACTCGGTGCTAACCTCTACTCCCATCTGGAGGGACTGGACATGAATAACTAACTGTGCATGACTTAATCTTACTGAATTCCATTGACTGGTGGAATGTTACTAATATCTGACAACTGACTAAGACCATGAGGTTTTCCTGAGTCACATGACAGACTAAAGTCTATGGAATCATAGCTTGAGTTCGGATATCGTGAAACATGACATGGATCTAGGCACACAACTATAATTTTTGGGTATAAGTACCCCAGGACTCGATGGAAGGAAACTGACACACATGACTGATTTGATCATAAGATTAGAGTCCATAATTTATAATATCATAAGTAGGGATATCATACTAAGCGTGGTTATCAACAATGTACTGCATGGAAAGGATTCATATCACATGGAAGTTCTTGCACAATCTTAATATCATGTTCATTGCATAATCTTATTGGAAACACATACCAACACCGTGAAAGTTCATGTGGATTGCATGGTTATCATACATCTTGTTCATAAGTATGATTTGCCAGTAAACATAGCATAATCTTACAAGAATAGTTCATGAGTATTCCAACAACATTTACAAGGCACATTATCAACATAGAAGTCATTGGAACGTAAGGGCATATCATGAATCCTTTACTTAGTCACAATTTAGCTATATTGCATGATTACTTGTTTCTTAGGCATTTTATTGAACATCTTACATGCACATCTTAAGCATAGGTGAAATCATCAAATTATACATCAGGAACAACCAAATTTACATGTTTCCAACTCATATGATATCATGAAATTCAAAACAACATATAAAGATTCCAACTTGGGAATCACCCAATATCAACAGCATGATCATCAATACCCAACAATATAGAAATCATACTTTATAATGAAAAAGAGTGTTTTTGAGCTTTATTGATGAAACGGATCCATAAATCAACTCATGCATACCTTAGAAGAAAGATTCTTGATGATTGACGGAGGAATTTCCTTGAAATCGGATCTTCAACATTAGTTATGCAACCCTAGTTGTTTTTCTCTTTTAGTGCTCTTGGATGATGACCTTTGAGATGATAATAGGGTTTTAATATGTTTAGAAACTATATATTTTGTAGGGTTAAGTTTAGGGATGTGTAAGGAGTGTTAAAAGACTTAATTACCCTTAAAATAACTCAAAACGGTGTGTTTTTTGCACCTGCAACTGACATAGGAAGTGCCCAAGTAATTGCCTAAGCTAGGTTGGGTGGTGCCTAACCAATTGCCTATGTTTGGGTTGGGCAGTGCCTAACCAATCGCCTATCCTTACTGTCTCTCCCAAAAATAGGCATAACTTTTCGCTCGAGTAACGGATTAAGGCTAAATTGGTATCGTTGGAAAGCTAATTCGATTCTATACATTTTAGTGGGTCTAAATAAGCCAAAATACCACATGAACATCGAGTTATACTCGTTCAAAGATAACTCATGAAAAATCAAACACTAAAACGTGATGGATTCAAAAACTCTTAGCTTGTATTACCTTAAGTGACTCATATGAACATGCTTAATGCATCATAAGCTATCCTATCACTAGGATATTCATTGTAAGTCATGTACTAAAGTGTGAATCACAGGATAGGATATTTCATACATTGGAGTACTTATTCACTTGCTATCTTAGAAACATACGAGGTATTACAATATCTCCCCCTTGGGAACATTCATCCTCAAATGAGAATTACTGAGAAGGAATACAAGATAATAGAACCTGAACTGAACACAAAGAACTGAAACTTAATCTTATGACTGATATGCTAAACATACTGAACTCGTGCATATCTGATGCACAGACAACTGACACATAAATGCATAACTGAGTATGAAACGGTTAATAGGTACCAAGTTTATACTGGAAACATGAACATGAAAATAAATAAGATTAAGGAAAAATGTTACCTTAAGCTTGATCTGAATTAGAGGGGAAGAGGTGAGGATACTTGGTACGCGTATCTGCTTCTGCTTCCGAAGTAGCTCCCTCATGAGACTGATTTTGCCAAAGAACCTTGACTAGAGGGACTTCTTTGTTCCTCATTCTACGAGTCTGATAATCTAAGATTTCGACTGGAATCTCTTCATAGGAGAGGCTATTCTGAATATTGATGCTATAAATAGGGACAAAAACTGTTGGGTCACCTATGCACTTCTTTAGTAAAGAGACATAGAAGACTGGATGGACTGAGGCTAGATCTGAAGGTAACTCAAGCTCATAAGCTACCTTGTCAAAGCGACAAAGAATTCTGAAGGGACCGACATACTGGTGACTGAGTTTCCCTTTCTTGACGAACCTCTTCACTCCCTTCATGGGACAGATCTTAAGATAGACATAATCATTGACCTAGAACTCGAGATCCTTTCTATGAACATCTTCATAGGACTTCTGTCGGATCTGTGCAGCCTGGAGTCTCTCTCTGATCAACTGAACTTTCTCTAAGGCGTCGAACACTAAGTCAGGACCTATGATTGAGGCCTCACTAACTTCAAACCAACCAATCGAAGATCTACATCTCCTACCATAGAGAGCTTCGAATGGAGCCATCTGAATACTAGTATGATAAATATTATTTTATGCAAACTCATTTAAAGGCAAGTAGTCATCCCAACTTTCCTTGAAGTCAATTGTACATACCCTTAGCATATTTTCAAGGGTATGAATGGTCCTCTTTGCTTGACCATCTGTCTGAGGATGAAATATTATGCAGAGATGGACTTGGGTACCGAGACCCTTTTGGAAGGCTTTCCAAAAGTGAAAAGTAAACTGGGTATCTCTGTCTGAGATAATAGATAGTGGAACACCTTTTAACCTGACTAACTTCCTGATATAGAGTTTGGCATAATCCTCAGTAGAATAAGAAGTATGAACAGGAAGATGAGCTGACTTGGTCATTCTACCTATAATGACCCAGAATGTATCATGCTGATGACGAATTCTAGGCAAACCCATCATGAAGTCCATGTTAACTTCTTCCTACTTCCAAGTAGGAATAGTGAACTCTTGCATGGAACTACTAGGTTTCTGATGTTCTATCTTAACCTATTGACATGTAGAGCACTTAGCCACAAACTCTGCAATATATCTATTCATCCCACTCCACCAATAGATCTCCTATATGTCGTGGTACATCTTATTGGCCCCTAGATGAATAGAGTATCACGCACCATACACTTCTGCAAGTATTCGCTGCCTCAATTCATCTACACATGGAACACATTGACAACCCTGGCAACGAAGAACACTATCTCCTCCTTGGGAGAAAACCTCAACTTTCTAATTTGAACTAACTCTTTGAGCTTGACAAGGCTAGGATCCCTGTCTTGTTTCTCTTTCACCTCGAAAACTAGAGATGACTCTGAACTACTACGAACACATACACCACCCTCTAAATAATTGACTAAGCAAACGCCTAGTCTGGCAAGCTGATGGATCTCCTGAGCCATCTTTTTCTTACTATCCTCAACGTGAGAAATACTACCCAAGGAGAGTCGACTGAGAGCATCAGCCAAAATATTAACCTTGGTTGAGTGATAAAGAACACTCATGTCATAATCCTTCAAGAGCTCTAACCACCTTCTCTAGCGAAGATTGAGATCTTTTTGGGAAAAGACATACTGGAGGCTTTTGTGGTCTGTGGAGACATCTACATGAACTCCATAGAGATAATGCCTCCAAATTTTTAAGGAAAAAACTACCACTGCTAACTCAAGATCATGAGTAGGATAATTCTTCTTATGTGGCTTTAACTGTCTGGAGGCGTAGGCTATGGCCTTACCATGCTGCATGAGGACACAACCTAAACCCACTCTGGATGCATCATAATAGACTACAAAACTGTCTCAACCATTAGGAATAGCTAGAACTGGAACAGAGGTGAGTCGAGTCTTCAACTCTTGAAAGCTCTTCTCCCATGAATCTGACCATTGAAACTTATTATTCTTCTGAGTCAATATGGACATGGGAGATGCAATGGAAGAAAATCCCTCGTCAAACCGTCTGTAATAACAAGCCAAACACAAGAAACTCCTAATATCTGATGTAGATATGGGTCTGGGCCAGTTTCTTACTGCCTTGGTTTTCTGAGGATCTACTTTAATTCCATCACCGAAAATAATATGGCTAAGAAATGCTACTGATCTTACCCAAAATTCACACTTGCTGAACTTAGCAAATAATTGGTGATCCTTGAGAGTCTGAAGAACAATCTTGAGATAGTCCGCATGACCACACTTTGTGTGAGAATACACCAGAATAGCATCTATGAAGACTATGACAAACATGTCCAAGTACTTCTTGAATACACGGTTCATCAAATCCATAAAAGCTGCAGGGACATTGGTAAGACCAAATGACATAACTAAAAATTTGAAGTGACCATACTGAGTACGGAAAGTTGTCTTCAAAATGTCACATTCTCTAACTCTGAGCTGATGATAGACTAATCTGAGGTCTATCTTAGAGAAGTAACTGGCACCTAGAATTTGGTCGAATAGATTATCAATCCAGGGAAGAGGATATCTGTTCTTGACGGTGACCTTGTTGAGTTGATGGTAATCAATAAACATCCTGAGAAAACTGTCTTTCTTGCACACGAATAATACTGGTGCACCCCATGGGGAAATGCTGGGTCTGATGAATCACTTATCTAACAGATCCATCAATTGATGTTTTAGTTTCTTAAGTTCTACTAGTGCTATTCTGTATAGAAGAATAGAAATAGGTTGAGTATCTAAAAGAAGGTCTATGCTAAAGTCTATTTCCCTTTTGGGAGGAATGCTTAGAAGATCTTCGAGAAATATATCTGGGTATTCATTAACAACAAGGACTGTGTCGAGGCTGGGATGTTCAGAACTGGAATATTTAACATGCACAAGATGATACACATACCCCTTAGAAATGATTTTCCTTACTCGAGGTAGGAAACAAGTTGACCCCTGAATGCAGAAATGCTACCCTTCCACTCTAGGACAAGCTCATTCGAGAACTGAAACTGAACTATCCTATTTATGCAGTTGACTAAGGCATAGCAGGAATAAAGCCAATCCATACTGAGAATGACATCAAAATCAGTCATCTCTAACTCCACTAAATCTGCTGACGTAGATTTCTAAAATATCATACCCGGACAGTTCCTGTATACCCACCGGGCTATTGTTGTTTTATCCACTGGGGTACAGACTGAGAAGGGCTCTGTTAGGACTTCGGGACTAATTTTGAAATCTCCTGCTATGTATGGAGTAACAAAAGACAAAGATGCACCTGGGTCTAGCAAAGCATAAACATGAACATGGAAAATCTGTAATGTACCAATAACGACATCAGGAGAATTTTCCTGATCCTAGAGGAACTAAAGAGCATAGAGTCTGTTTGGGAGTTGCCCACTGGTAGCACTGGAAATGGCACCCTACTAGTTCGGGCAACTGGACTGAGATGTAGAATAATTTTGCTGACCCTGAAGACTTGACTGCAGACACTTCCTAATCCTGTGGCCTGGCTTGCCACCACCAAAATAGACATTACTAATAGCTTTGCAAATGCCCTTGTGGTTCTTACCATAAGTCTTACAAAGGGGATTCATTCGGGCACTGCTAACACTGCCTTGAGATTTAGAGCCTGGTGCTTTGTCTCTATTGCCATCTCTGAACTTTAGCACTGGAGCACTAGCAGAGGAAGGAGCTGGAACGGCTGAATTGGAGTAAAACAGTAAATGGTTTCCTCCATCTGACTTAGGGTGAGCAAAGTTGAAATTACCTGACCTTGATCTCTTGTTTTGCCTCTTCCTAGTCTTAACCTTCTGCTCTTCTACTTACTGGGCATGGGTCATGAGTCTGGCTAAGGTCATATCACCGATCAGCATCGTAGACCTACACTCATTTACTATGCTATCATTGACCCCTGACACAAACTTGCTCATCTTAGATCTATTGTCTGTAACCACATGAGGAGCATACTTGGCTAGCTGAGTAAATCTGAGAGAATACTCCCTAACCATCATATTCCCCTTCCTGAGGTTGATGAACTCAAGAACTTTGGCTTTCCTCAGCTCTTGGGGAAAGAATCTATCTAAGAAGGCTGTGACAAATTCCTTCCACTCGATAGGGCCTGTATCATTTAACCTCTCAGACTTCCATTATCTGTACAAATAATGAGAAATATCCAATAACTGGTAGGTGGCTAACTTAGCACTCTCAATAGAAGTAACACCCATGATGGTAATGACCTTCTGTACTTGGTCAATAAACTCCTGAGGGTTCTCATCAGACTTAGACCCATGGAAAGATAGAGGGTTTATCCGGCTGAAGTCCCGAACCCTAGCTACTTTAGGATTGGACACTAGATTGGCCGGAATGACTGGTGGTCGTTCATTCGGTGCAGCCATAGACTGAGCAACTATGGTAAATACGGCTCTAAACTCTGCATCGGAAACATATTTGCCCAAAGGATCTTCGGGCTGAGGAGCTGGCTGGTTTCTTCTCTTTGGGGCCATCGTCTGGAATAAGAGAAGAATGGATTAGAATGAGAGTTTAACTTGTGATTATGCTCACTAGTATGACATGAATAATGAAGAAAGGGGACTATTCCTAAAACATGGACTATTCCTAAAACATCTTTTATCCTCCCGTACATAAATGTGGCGCGTAACACACTAATGTACAAGACTCTACTAAATGTGTCTTTCAGACTTCCTACGACTCTATTGAACCTTAGGATCTGGTACCAAGTCTGTAACACCCCGATTTGGTGAACCGGAATTCTACACAGTGCTCATGACGCCGAGGGACCATAAGCTAACCCATGACTGATATTTGTACCAGTATACAGCAAATCATTATATAATAATGTGGAATACATAGAACTGTAAGGCCATAAGGTTCCACTGATTACAATTATGTGGGTGAAAATGCCCAAAACAACTCAATCTTAACATAAATTTGAACATAAATCTGAAAGCCTCTAAACTATCTGAATAAGGAGTTGAAGGAACATATCTCTAACTAACTCCATAAAATTGAACTGAAGAAATAAATAAATGAATCAAATTATATTGTTCTTAAATCAATGAGGACTCACTGTATCTCTACGACTGGAATGCTACCGCTACTGCTGGGCTGGAGCTCATGTCTCGAAACCTATGGTATAACATGAAAAGAAAGCAGATAGTGCAAATGTTAGTACAGCTGGAGTAATAAGTATATGAGGAAGGTAGGCTGAACATAAAGGGTTTCATGCATGAACAACATTGACTAACTAATATGAACGTGGGAGTGCAAACACACAAATATAGAAACTCAGATCGTGAAAACATAGCATGACCTGTACGATAATACAGGGTTTACTGATAACTGTCATGACTGATACTGAAACTAATAACATGGACAACCGTATCTCACAGCCCTGTATATACGGAAATTTGAAGAACGCCTTGAGTTTTTTTATTGAGACTAATACTGAAACTGTTGGAAGTAGTGTTTAACTGACATGCCCCATGTATGCCGCTATGGCTAAGCTGGGGTCCAATCTCTGCCCCCAACTAGAGGGGTGTCAATACTGTTCCATGGGTAAAGACAGCCAGTGAGTGACCTTTATCTGGTGGGTACTCAATAAGAACGGTGGGAACCCTAAACTGATAGGTTAAGCCACCTCATCAACCCTAATCTAATGGGTTAAGATGTCTAAACCTATGATGGCTACGTAGTTCTAGAGCACAAGTATGACTACTAAAAATCACACCCTAAACTGGCGGGTGAGTTCCCATCCTTGGGTTCACTCGGTGCTAACCTCTACTCCCATCTGGAGGGACTGAACATGAATAACTGATTGTGCATGACTTAATCTTACTGAATTCCATTAACTGGTGGAATGTTACTGATATCTGACAACTGACTAAGATTATAAGGTTTTCCCAAGTCACATGACTGACTAAAGTCTATGGAATCAGAGCTTGAGTTCGGATATCTTAAAACATGGCATGGATCTAGGCATACAACTATAGTTTTTGGGTACAAGTACCTCCAGGACTTGATGGAAGGAAACTAACACACATGACTGACTTAGTCATAAGAGTAGAGTCCATAATTTATAATATCATAAGTACGGATCTCATACTAAGCGTGGTTATCAATAATGTATTGTATGGAAAGGATTTTATATCACATTGAAGTACTTGCACAATCTTAATATCATGTTTATTCCATAATCATATTGGCAACACATACCAATAGCCTGGAAGTTTATGTGGATAGCATAGTTATCATACATCTTGTTCATAAGTAGGATTTGCTAGTAAACATAGCATAATGTCATAAGAATAGTTCATCAGTATTCCAACAACATTTACAAAGCACATTATCAACATAGAAGTCATTGGAACATAAGGGTATATAATGAATCCTTCACTTAGTCACAATTTAGCTATATTGCATGATTTCTAGTTTCTAAGGCATTTTATCAAACACCTTACATAAACATCTTAAGCATAGGTGAAATCATCAAATTATACATCATTAACAACCAAATTTACATTTTTCTAACTCATATAATATCATGAAATTCAAAAAAACATATAAAGATTCCATATTGGGAATCACCCAATATCAACAACATGATCATCAACACCCAACAATATAGAAATCATACTTTATAATGAAAAAGAGGGTTTTTGATCTTTATGAATGAAAGGGATCCATAAGTCAACACACGCATACCTTAAAACGAAAATTCTTGATGATTGATGGAGGAATTTCCTTGAAATCGGATCTTCAAGCTTAGTTACACAGCCCTAGTTATTATTATCTTTTACTGCTCTTGCATGATGAGCTTTGAGATGATAATAGGATTTTAATATGTGTAGAAGCTATATATTTTGTAGGGTTAAGTTTAGGGACATGTAAGGAGTGTTAAAAGACTTAATTACCCTTAAAATAACTCAAAATAGCGTGTTTTTGGCACCTGGAACTAACTTAGGCAGCACCCAAGTGATTACCTAAGCTAGGTTGGGCGGAACCTAACCAATCACCTATGTTTGGTTTGGGCGGCGCCTAACCAATCGCCTATGTTTGGGTTGGGCGGCACCTAACCAATTGCCTTTCCTCACTATCTCTCACGAAAATGGGCATAACTTTTTGCTCGGGTATTAGATTAAGGCAAAATTAGTATCGTTGGAAAGATAATTTGATTCTCTACAATTTGGTGGGTCTAAATCAGACAAAATACCACTTTAACATTGAGTTATACTCATTCAAAGATGAACCTTGCAAAATTGAATGCTAAAACTTGATGGATTCAAAAACTCTTAGCTTATATTACCTTAAGTGACTCAGATGAACATGCTTAATGCATCATAAGCTATCCTATCACTAGGATATTCATTGTAAGTCATGTAATCAAATATGAATCACAGGATTGGAGATTTCATACGTAGGAATACTTATTCACTTCCTAGCATAGAAATATGTGGGGTATTATAGAAGATATACATGCTTTAGTTAATAAAGAATTATGGAAGAAATCAATAGTTGAAGCTTGAATGGCCAATATTTAGAAACCCTAGCTTGTTCTTACCTTTGGAATTTAAGAGTGTTTATGACACATTTGACTATTTTTTCTAGAAGATAATGAGGTCCCAAATGTTTTTAAGGTTGTGGTTTATGATAGGGGAAAAGGGAAAATATCCAAAGTACCCATAAGAAAACATTGAAAATTTACTGCCCAGTCATTACGTTTCACCTCATGACTTATATCAACTGACTATGAGTCATCCCCTAGACTAGTAGTCTGGGCAGTGTTC
The DNA here is from genome assembly GCF_002878395.1 of Capsicum annuum. Classification (NCBI taxonomy): domain Eukaryota; kingdom Viridiplantae; phylum Streptophyta; class Magnoliopsida; order Solanales; family Solanaceae; genus Capsicum; species Capsicum annuum. Next base: position 182,888,753 of record NC_061122.1, on the reverse strand, counting down.
CAAGGCATCCCTAATGATAACCAAATAGCTCGAACCATACAACTCATACACAAATATTATGATTCATAGGGTCCTAGTTGTAACCACAATAGTGATATTGGGCACCTACACTTGTTTGACTTGGGAAAGCACTCTATGACTTGTAAGGAGTTATTACTACTCATGACATCCCAGTCGTGGTCACAATACAAATATGGGAAACCCTCATTGATCATCCTACAACTCAAGCCCTATGACCCGTAAGGAGACCTTATGACTTGTTAGGTAAGCCGTAGTCTGAGTAGTGAGCTCAAAACTCAAAAAAATTTTAGAGGAAAGAAAATGGTTGTTACACAAAGAAAATATTTCATCATAATCTATGCCTTTTTCTTAGTTGTATCTTTGCAAAACCAACCTTTCCTTATTTATTAATATGGTTCTAAACTCAAGTCTCTTATTTCTATACACCCACATGGTCCCTATAACAATTTTATTAGCGAGTTTAGTAACTAGATGTCATACTTTGTTCCTCTCAGGATTGTATTCTCCATTCCTTACATTTCAATACTTGGTTTTAATTTGAGACAATAATGCTGATAAGGTAACTATTTTTCTTGTGTTAGATCTAGTGTGCACTTTTGAATTGAGTAGAGAAACCAGGTTTTTAAGAGGATGAGACTTCGTATGCTTCTAGTTTTACATTTGCAATTTATTTATTGTTGGCTAGTACATGGTTCCTCAATGAGGTCCCCATAACATTCTTGAATTGTTAGTGTGATATTACTATTTTAATGACCCAAAACTACCTCAAGTCGTAACACAGTGCTTAGAGTCACAAGTGACCCCAAGATAAACCATGGCTTGGAATAATGCTAAGAATATAAAACAATTGATAAAAGCACTTGTGGATGATAAATAGAATAATCAAATAAATATTTCAAAGACAACCAATTCACAATAACTGAATTTGAGATCACAAGGTGAACATCTAATGATAAGTTTGAAAGCCTTTACAAAGATAAGTTGCTAGGACAGGCCCCTAGCTAACTCTAATTTTCTAAAAAATAGGATTGGGAAAGACAAAATAAAATGCTAACACCAGCCCTCTCATGATGAGGACTTGCCAAAATATTATTGTTGATCTGATAAGAGAATGTACTAGGAGCGATCTGAATACTGAAAGTCAGAACTATATTGTGACATAATATAGGGCAAAGAAGTTTGAAATTAGTACTTTGAATATATTGATTATATGAGATAGGAAATTAACTTATATAAATGGAACATGGTACACATAACATGGTAACTAATGCAACACCATGTAATTCACATGTGTTGTATGATGAACTAAATAATTGAATACAAGGTCATGTAAGAATCTTAATATGAATTGTAAGTTAGGGTTTGGGATGTGGGAGCTAATAATAAATGATATACCTCAGTATAAACTAATTGGGGTCAAACTTGTAACCCCAGCTAGAAGGATGTTCATTACACTACCAAGGATACAAACACCGACTAACGTGGATCTACTAAACTCATGTCCAAAAGGACTAAGGTGTCAAGTCTATTCTGATGGGTGACCCTTTGGAACCTATGGTGGCACCATAGTTCTGGTACTTAGAGTCTTCTAATAAAGGTCTCAACCAAACTGGTGGATGATCTTTCATCCCTGTGTGAGCTTGGTGTTATGTACTACTGCCAACTGAATGACAGTGATAACAACAATGCTCAATGCTAATAATAATCTAGAGACTAAAAAATAAGTACATTATTTTAAATTATTCAAAGCATGTAAATTGGGGGATAGGGCACAGGAGAGTATATGCATGAAATCCTAGGTCATTGTTTGTCCATAACCCGCCATCTCTAAAAAATGCAAATATTATGCCAATTTCATAAACTGAATAAATTTAAAAAATTTAATACCTCCAGTAAAAAAATCATGGATTTTATACTATAGCTATGGTTTGTGATCATGGTCATCTAATCATTCAAAAAAAATGCTAAAATGTGGATTATAACTTAATTACACCAAGGAACTGAGATATTAATAAATTTTCAAATATCCATAAACCCTAAATTGTGAAGAAGGAACAAAATTAGGGAATTGGGTTAACAACAGAGGTTGATTTGAACATAACCTTCAATATTTTTTCTCAATACAGCAATGATGTCAGTTTTAAGAATGAGTAAGAATAAAAATAAATAAGTAGATATGGCTGCAGAAGACGGGATCAACAAATCACTACCTAGATAAGCTGATAAAAGTGAGGCTTACAATGAGTTTGTGTTACATACTTCTTTTAATTCTCTATCTCTAGAATATCTAAGAAGGAGATAAATACCCTCCATAATCACCTATTAATGCTACTAATCAAGATTTGGGGAATATGGTACTTTTTTGACTCATATAGTTGCTAGACATGCTGGCCCAACTATGGGTACTAGTGGTATGGATAAAAAAGCTAGCTTGTGGACACAAGTTTTTCAAAAATTGGACCCTTCCTTATTCACTAAGTCAAATCCTAATTAAGATACACAAGACATTATTTACCAAATTCAAAGGGGTTTAGATGTTATGCATGTATCTAGTAAAAAGATAGTTGAGCTAGAAATATTTTGATTAAAGGGGGTGGTTATATTTTGGTATGAAGCTTGTAGAAAATCTAGTGGTATGGTGCACCTTCAGCTAGTTGGGAAAAGTTCAAAACAACATTTCTTGATCATTGTATTCCATTTGAGATTCGGGAGGCCCGTGTAGATCAGTTCTTAAATCTTTATAAAGGAATATGAGTGTGAGAGAGTATAGTCTCTAACTTAATTCCTTATCTATGTATGCTCCTAATGTAGTGGCTACTATTAAGGACGGAGTTCATTGATATGTGGAAATATTAGACCTATATTTGGTTAGATATTGTACTATTGTTACCTTGAATAAATACAAGGATATATAAAGAATAAAAGCTTTTGCACAAAAAATATAGGATCAAGGGTAATGGACACAAAAGCAAAAAAGAGGGCACTCCAGGAGGTATAGATCTATGGAGCAATTTTTTCCATCTGAAAGAGAGTTTAGGCCTTTATTTTTCAATAGCCCACCTAACCATCATCTTCCTACCCCACAACGATTTCTCTACCTTGATTCCAACAGTTTAGAGAAAATTAGTTCAGGCAAAAAGTGAGTGTAAAATTTGAAAAGTAATGGGGTATCGAGAGCAAGGAATACAAGTCATTCAAGACCTCCTAGACTACTTATTAAAAAATATAGGAGGAATAATTTAGATGTATTTCACTTGGGACAAATACTTGTTATTGTTGTGGCACATTAGGACACATAATGATAGATTGCCTAAAAAGAAATGATTGATATGGCATGACCTATTAGTATGACAGTTGCATCGTGATCCTCAATTTTATCCTTTGGTAAGGGTCAGTAGGTATCTATTAGTCATGGTAGAGGTGTTAAAGGAGCAACTAGTTCTAGTAGTGTTCAGAATTTCACATATTCTCTAACATGTCAAAAAAAATTTGACGCTTCTCCTGATGTGGTTATAGGTACATTGTCCATTTTTTCACATAATGTATATGAATTAAATGATCAAGGATATACATTATCAAATGTAACTCTATTAATTGTAGAAAAATTCATATAAACACTAGAACACTAGTTAATCCATTTGAAGTGTCACACCAATTAACGAGTCTATTATAGCTAGAAGAGTTTATCATAATTGTATATTAATTTTATAGTAACTATTTATAATTTCAATACTTGAGACAATCTTATTATAATAGGTATTGACTGGTTGTCTTCTTGTTATGCCGTAGTGGATTGCCAAGCTAAGAGGGTGCATTAAAATTTTACAAAGGAGGCAATCGTTGAATGGAGGGGCGGTATTGGGGAACCAAGGGGTAAGTTTATTTCTTATGTTAAGACAAAGAATATGATGTCTAAAGGGTACAAATGTCATCTTGTTAGGGTGAAGGATAGATGCGAAGTTATTGACTATTCAACCAATTTTTGTGGTATATAAATTTCTTGACTTATTTTCTAAGATTAAAGAGTTTGGATTCCGAATAAGAAGTGAAGTATGGTATTGATGTGATCCTAGGTACTCAACCTATTTCTATTCCTCCATATAGAATGGCTCCACAAAAATTATGTGAATTGAAGGAGTAATTAAAATATTTGTTGTCAAAGGGTTTCATAAGGCCTAGTATGTCCCCTTGCGGCGCACCCATGTTATTGGAATGTAAGAAAGATGGTATGTTGAGAATGTCTATTGATTACTAATAATAGAATAAGGTGACAATTAAGAACAAATATCTCTTTCCTAGAATTTATGATTTTTTTGATTAATTATAAGGTGCTAAGTTTTTCTCAATTATTGACATGAGCTCAGGCTATTACCAAGTTAGAGTAAAGGATAAAGATATACCAAAAATGGCTTTTCAGATGTGGTATGGTCATTTTGTGTTCTTAGTGATGTCATTTGAGCTAACTAATGCACAAACAACATTCATGGAATTAATTAATAGAGGGTTTAATCCATTCTTGGATGTGTTTGTTATTATATTTATAGATGATATATTGGTTTATTCAAGATCAAAAGAAGACCATGCTAATCATTTGTGGTAGGTGTTAAAAAATTTTCGTGACACTAAGATGGACTGAAATTTCTCAAAATATGATTTTTTTGCCAAAATTGATTGCATTCATGGGTCATATTGTATCTGATGAAGGAATAAGAGTTCATTGTCAGAAGATAGAAGTCATGACGAATTGGCCAAGACCTATAATACCTATGGAGGTTTGTAGTTTCCTAGGCTTGGAAAGTTATTATAGAAGGTTCATTGAGGGGTTTTCTTCTATCTCTGCACCTTTAACAAAGCTACCATACAAAACAACCATGTTTTAGTGGAATGAAACATGTGAAAGAAGTTTCCAAGAGTTGAAGAATAAGTTGAATTCTACTCCCGTATTGGTACTTTTGGAAAGCATAGAGGGCTATGTAGTATATTGTGATGCTTCAAGAGTTGTATTAGGATATGTGTTGTTGCAACGTGGTAAAGTAATAGCTTATGCCACATGAAAGTTCTTTCCACATGAGAAAATTTATCCAACACATGATCTTGAGCTAGCAGAGGTTATATTTTCTATAAAGATATGGCACTACTACCTGTATGGGGTTCATGTTGATATATATACAGACCAAAAGAGTTTGTAGTACAACTTTAAGCATAAGGACCTAAATTAGAGGAAGCCGGGGCGGCTTTAGAAATTAAAGGATTATGACATTAATTTTTTTTATCATTCGGGAAAAGAAAATGTAGTTTTTATTGCATTAAGTCGAAGGCAATGGTTGGCACTTATAAGAAATCCATGGAAAGCCAAGGGATAACTAAGATCCGCACCAATTTGAGATCTTGTGGGTTCACCTTTTTGAATCTCCAGACGAAGAAGTTATTGTGTAAAATGCAACAAAATCCTCTTTAATAGTTGAAGTTAAAAATAAGTAATATTTAGATCCTATTCTTTTACAACTTAGTAGGAGTGTACAACAAAGTATCACAAAGGTATTTGAACTTACACAGGAGGTAGTACTTCAGTGCCAAAATAGATTATGTATACCTAATATAGATAGGCTAAGAAAGAGGATTATGATAGAGGTCCATTATTAATGATATTCCATCTATCCTGGTTCAACTAAAATGTATCATGATTTGAAAGGGGTGTATTGGTGGGGTCACATAAAGAAGAACGTTGAAGAATTTGTAGCTAAATGTCCAAATTGTCAACAAGTTAAAGTAGAATACCAAAATCCAAGAGAATATATACAACTTATGGAGCTCCTAACTTGGAAGTGGGAAATGATCAACATGGATTTTACCACTGGATTACCTTGCTCCTTATGAAAGGTTTATTCCATATGGGTAATATTTTATAGACTCACCAAATTAGCACACTTCCTACTTGTTAAGACAACTTACATATCAGAAAAGTATGAAAAATTATTTTTTAAAGAGATAGTTTATCTACATGGAGTCCCAATCCCTATTATATCCAATAGGGGAACTCAAATTACCCCAAACTTGCGGAGATCATTTCAAACGAGTTTGGAAATGCAAGTGAGTTTGGGTAAAACTTTTCATTCTCAAATGGATGGTCAGGAAAAGAATATGATCCAAACATTAGATAATATGTTTTAAGATTCTATATTAGACTTTAAAGGTAGTTGAGATGATCATTTGACACTAAATGAGTTTCCTTACAATAATAGCTATCACTTAAGTTCCAAAATGGTACCTGTAACGCCCCAATTTTCTAAACCGAAATACTACACGATGCTCATGACCCCGAAGGACCACAAGATAACCCATGACTGATATCTATACCTGTAAACTGCATAATATCTCATAAAATATGTGGAAACATGAATTGTAAGGACATAAGGTTTAATACTAATGCATATTTGAAAAATATGATATAACAATACCAAAAAGGAACATAAATACTGAAGTCTGAACATCTAATCTGATATCTATTTTGAAAGCCTCTAACTGAACTAAATAAGGAGTTGATGGGACATATCCCCAACTAACTCCGACTACTGAAATAAAATAAAAACTGAAATAGAAATGAAATCATCATGTCCTCGAAGGATGAGGACTCACGTCTAACTCTGACTGTTGATCCTGGAATCTACTACTGATTTGGAGCTCATGCCTCTAAACCCATGGTGTAACGTAAGAGAAAGCACCATAGCATAAATACATTAGTACGTCTGAATGTACTGAGTATACGAGTGAGGTAGGCTAAATACAAAGAGTTATATGCATGGACAATACTGACTGATATGAATGTAAGAGTACATACATGCATACATAACTGTAACTGAACTCGTGGAGATACGAACTACTGAGTCTGAATACTGATAACATGAGTGTACTGATAATTAGATTCTGAAAGACTGACTTTAATGATATTGATATGTAAATCACTAATAAGTGATGGATCTGCTATGGTAATACCGAACACTAAGAGACTGATATTGTATTACTGATAAATGAATAATTGTTTTTGACAGTTTAAATTATGAAGAACTGGTCTAATTGACTGTATCTGACAGTCCTGAAGCTGAGTACTAATTGAATGAGTTCTGATAACTGTTGTGATTGATAGCATAAGTGACTATATCTCACAGTTCATAAATCTGAAGGAAACTATCTGAGTTCCAGTCTATTTTTGAGTTGACTATATTTGACAGCCCTGATATACTAAAATCTGAAGAGCTATCTGAGTTCTTTACTAACACTGGGTAGCTATAGCTAACAGTCCTGAAATCTGTAACTAAAACTGTGGGAAGTAGTGTTTAATCGACATGCCCCATACATGCCATTATGGCCAAGCTGGGGTCCAATATCTGCCCCGACTAGAGGGGTGTCAATACCGTGCCACGGGTAAGGACAGCCTGTGAGTGACCCTTATCTTGCGGATAATCAATGAGAATGGTGGGAACCCTAAACTGACGGGTTAAGCCACCTCATCAACCCTAATCTGACAGGTTAAGATATCTCAACCTGTGCTGGCTACGTAGTTCTGTAACACAAGAATAACTACTAAGAATCACACCCTGAACTGGCAGGTGAGTTCCCATCCTTGGGTTCACTCGGGTCCAACCTCTACTCCCATCTAGAGGGACTGGACATGAATAACTGACCGTGCATGACTTAATCTTACTGAATTCCGTTGACAGGCGGAATATTATTGATATCTGACAACTGACTAAGATCATGAGGTTTTACTGAGTCACATGATTGATTGAAGTCTGTGGAATCATAGCTTGAGTTCAGATATCGTGAAACATGACATGGATCTAGTCTCACAGCTATAGTTTTTGGGTACAAGTACCCCCAGGACTCGATGGAAGGAAACTGACACACATGACTGACTTGATCATAAGAGTAGAGTCCATAATTTATAATATCATAAGTAGGGATCTCATACTAATCATGGTTATCAACAATGTATTGCATGGAAAGGATTTCATATCACATGGAAGTACTTGCACAATCTTAATATCATGTTCATTGCATAATCATATTGGAAACACATACCAATAGCATGGAAGTTCATATGGATTGCATGGTTATCATACATCTTGTTCATAAGTAGGATTTGCAAATAAACATAGCATAATCTCATAAGAATAGTTCATGAGTATTCCAACGACATTTACAAGGCACATTATCAACATAGAAGTCATTGGAACGTAAGGGAATATAATGAATCCTTCACTTAGTCACAATTTAGCTATATTGCATGATTTCTAGTTTCTTAGGAATTTTAACAAACACCTTACATGCACATCTTAAGCATAGGTGAAATCATCAAATTATACATCATGAACAACCAAATTTACATGTTTCCAACTCATATGATATCATGAAATTCAAAAAAAAATATAAAGATTCCATCTTGGGAATCACCTAATATCAAAAGCATGATCATCAACACCCAACAATATAAAAATCATACTTTATAATGAAAAAGAGGGTTTTTGAGCTTTATGGATGAAAGGGATCCATAAATCAACTCACGTATACCTTGAAAGGGAGGTTCTTGATGATTGACGGAGGAATTTCCTTGAAATTGGATCTTCAAGCTTAATTATGCAACTCTAGTTGTTTTTCTATTTTTGTGCTCTTGGATGATGAGTGTTTGAGATGTTAATAGGGTTGTAATGTGTTTAGAAGATATATATTTCATAGGATTAAGTTTAGCGACGTGTAAGGAGTGTTAAAAGACTTAATTCCTCAAAATAACTCAAAACGGAGTGTTTTTGGCACCTAGAACTAACTTAGGCGGCGTCCAAGTGATTGCCTAATCTAGGTTGGGCGGCGCCTAACCAATCACCTATGTTTGGGTAGCGCAGCGCCTAACCAATCGCCTATCCTTACTGTCTCTTACGAAAAAGGATATAACTTTTCACTCGGGTATTGGATTAAGGCGAAATTGGTATAGTTGGAAATCTAATTCAATTTTTTACAATTTGGTGGGTCTAAATAAGCAAAAATACCACATTAACATCAAGTTATACTCGTTCAAAGATGATCCTTGCAAAATCAAATACCAAAACTTGATATATTAAAAAACTCTTAGCTTGTATTACCTTAAGTGACTCATATGAACATGCTTAATGTATCATAAGCTATCTTATCACTAGGATACTCATCGTAAGTCATGCATTAAAATGATACTCACAGGATATGAGGTTTCATACGTAGGAAAAATGGTTCGTCTCTTAGCTTAGAAACATATGGGGTATTGTAGTACCTTATAAAGAATTATTTGGCAGAAAGTGTAGATCACCAATTCGGTGGTTTGAAGTAGTTTAGACTACCTTACTTGGTCCAGATCTTGTTCATCAAGCCTTAACAATGTTATGGTGATACAACAACGGCTAGAAATAGATTAAAGTCGGCATAAATCATACGCAAATATTAGAAGAAGAGGGATAGAATTTGCTATAAGAAATTGGTTAGTCTTGAAGGCATCAGTAAGTAAAGAGGTGATGAGGTTTGTTAAAAAGGGAAAACTAAGTCCCCACTATATAGGGCCATATAAAATTATTCAACGATTTAGCCAAATTTCATAAGAGTTAGAGCTACCCGAGGAAGTTTTGATAGTGAATCCAGTGTTTCATGTCTCAATGCTTTGAAAGTATATAGGGAATCCATCTCATGTTACAATTACTAAAATGTGCATGTTATGGAAGAGCTTACCTATGAAAAAATTTCTATTTCTATGTTAGATCAGCAAGATAAAATGTTAAGAAATAAAGTAGTAGCTTTTGCAAAAGTACTTTGGAGGAGTTAGAAAGTAGAACAAATCACCTGAGAAGCCAAGAAAGAGATAAAATCCAAGTACCCTTATTTATTCAATTCCTAAGAGAAAGTCCAATATGCTAGTTTTGAACATTAACAAGTAAGTATAAACATAAAATTGTTATGTGGCTAACAGTGTGATTAAACTTAGGCTTATGCTTATTTAGGCAGCTAGTTATGCTGGCATTGGAGGATGAATGTTTCCAGGAGGGAGGGATGATGTAACACCCCATAATTTGTGTGTACTAGTTCTACTTATATGTCACGTTATATATCCTTATTGTATAGGTAATGGACTCATTACCCTATATGATTAGTTATGATTAGACAGGTCTGAAGGAATTTCCATACATTTAAACATGGTACGATCAAGTTACCATTAATGGGCGTATTTAAACTTGGGTTCAGACATAGGTATTTGAGTGTAAATTTTGAAGCAACAAGGTGTACATAAGTTTTAAGTTTAATTAAAGCGATTAGATATGGAAATATAAAAAAATATTAAGGTACTTTCTTGACTTCTTAAAGCTAGGAGGTGAGTCAACTATTTGAGCTATATGGACCAAGATAATGGGGCCAAGGCTAATGGTTAAGATTTAGGATATATTAATAGGATAATTTAAGGCCCAAACTAAGTAAAATAACTAGAGAAGAGTATGGGAAGCCCAACAACAAAATCTCTCCCAAAGCCCAATAAATTAAAGGCCTATTTTAGACATAAATAAAGCAAGCAGGAGCATTACTTACTTTGACCTTTTGACCAACCTGAGAACTAAGTAGGTGCATCACTTACTAAGACTTCCTTGACAAGCTTATTGGGCCAAGTACACTACCACCTACTTAAATTAATTCTGACCTAAATTAAAATAAAGCATCTTATACATATGTTCTATCATTTGAGAAGGCAAACTAATCAGTTCAAATTTACTCAGGCATTCAATAAAAAATAGGTCAACAACTGATGATATGGTTATTTTCGCAGATATTGGCAACAGAACCTTGTTAATGAACTCAAATACTAGCTGAAACTCACAAATTTAAAATATTTTTTCACTACAGATGTTGAGTTCCTTCCAATCTTTAAGACACTAATCATAAAATCAATTGTAAGTTGTTGCTTTACCACTGTTCTCACACCTAAAATAGGTATATCCAAGATACTTCCTAATGTCTTAATCCAGTTTTATAGGCTTTCCTTGCACTTGGGCAATCAAAATCAGCCCATCTTCTGAGAAATCCATGGTGTAATAAAATTCTCTAACCTCATTCTCAAATAATATAGGAGTTGATTTCTCAAATAAGTGCATCCAACCTTGCTTTCTAATATACTCAACCAACTCTATCATTTTAGGCTTCTCATATATCTTGGGATAAAATTTTTTTTCCTCATAGAACCTTTTGTGTCATCAATATTTTATTCCTTTGTTCTCTATCCATATCCTTCATCTCTTCCTCGTTTCTGCTTCTCTTAGGACTACTACTCAATTTTTCAATGACAACTTTTCTCTTTTTGGGAACAAGTTTCTCAAAGTCTTCTCTTTTCTTTATAGCTATGTGTTTTTGCCTCATTCTAGTAGGATTACCAAACTTTGACTTAGAGGACCTGGTCCACTCAAAAACATAAAATTTCTTTCTTATTTCCTTGGTAGTAGCTGCAACTCTTGAATCTATGTCCTCCCCTCTTTCAACCTCCATAACTTTAATATTTTCTTTCTCCTCTACTATAGCAGTTTTCATGGTCCATTTTCTTTTTATGGTTGAATTCTTTTTAGCCTTCATGGTATCTTCCAACATTTTTTATCATATACTCTTGTAGAATAGGATCTAGTCACATTCACCTTAGAGTCCACCACTTTCTCCATACTGATACTTCCCCTTGGTTTCTTCACCGACCATCTCAAAGACAATCCATCCTCATCCTCCTAATTTGGAGGTAAAATCTTTTACCTTATTCACTTCATCCTTATCACCTACTTTATGTTCTTCTCTATTAACATAGCTTTCCTTGGTATCATATACAAGAAAAAACAAATTTTAGCCACCCACTTCTCATTTCAGGAAAGATCAACCCTTTTACTGGTATTTCTTCACCAAATAATTAAGAAAAAATATGGTTTGAATCTGAGGGAGTAGGAGAGCCTAGTTTTGAAGATTTTAAATTTTTTTAACTTTTCTGAGTTCTTCAGACAACCCATGGATCTGAGAATCTTCAAGTGCTTTTAAACTTTTTGAAGAAGGGGGAATTTTAGGTTGAAAGATTTCATGTTCAATTGGTGAACTAAAGCCTTGATTTTGATCCTCTACTTTGATTGGTTAAATACAAATTTCTAGGGTTGAGAAAGATTCAATAGGAACAGACTCGTTTAAGGATTTTGGATTTTCTATTGATGAATCAGTGGTTAATTATAGCTTAGGTTCTTGTTAGAGTCTGAAGATGATGTTATCTATTGATTTTGTTGCTAAAGGATCAAAGTATTGGGAATGTTCAAATTGATTTTGTGGGGTTCTGTCTATTTCAGGACTTTAGCTGGATTTAAGGAAGTAGGATTATTAGCTATTTGATTTAGACAGTAAAAGTGATGAAATGGAACTAGTTTGTCTTAGAGGGGATTGTTTATTTAGGATTATGAGTTGAAATTATTAAAGAACAATGGGAGAAGGAATTTAGCAGTTTAAAAAAGTGATAGTTGTCATTTAAGAGAGGTCCATTTTGAGATGAAATATTTAGACTTAAAAAGAGAGATTCTCCATTTTGTAAAGGAACTAACTAATTTTATAGAGAAATAAAGATAGGTGACCCTTTTTAGACATCATTTTATGATTATTAGAGCATCTTGTATAAGTACTAACCTTAGATGTGACTAGATATCTCCCATTTTGTTTTGAGTGAACCTTCAAATTTGTACTTTTCACATTTGTCAACTTCCAAAATTGTTCCCATAGGTGTATACCTGCAAAGATATAATACTAAGTTAGTCTACCATTTCATTAAGGATACCTATCTTCTTATCATTGCCAATTTTGTGGAGAGACACGGATTCACATTAGGTTAGGTCACTTTGATTAGTTCATCCTTCAACTTGACCTGGATCAGTAATTGGAGTTTTGAATCATCACCATTCTTATATGCATCTTTCAGCCTTTTGCCCATCATCTTCAGCATCACTAACCCTTTATCTTTGCTTCAATATATTTTTCTTGGCTTGGAAATTTTAGCTACGTGCTGCAGGGGATTGGGTTCTCTGAAATCAATTATTTGAAAATAATAAAAATCCACATTAAAGTGCCTTGAGAGAGAGAATACAGTCAAAACTTTAAAAATCAAGCTTCAAGCACATACTATCAATAACATATTCATAACTGGAATCTCTTTCTTAATACCTAGATCAATGATCATATGTTTGATTTAGGAACCCACATGAGCTTGAGTTCCCACTAGGAGAAAATGGTGTGATGAAATTCTTCATGGTCCATCTAGGTAGAGAGTTCCTTTTTACCTTTTTTCAGAGACTTGAATCCCTTAGTCTGTGTATTATCCTACTGAATATATCTAAAACCATTCATTCTAGCTATCATCAAGCTTTGACAAATTTCCTTAGTTTGCCCATTTTTTCTACAGTGAGTGCATATGAGATTGTTCCCTTTGTTCTAACATTAGCGATAGCCTTACCTTGAGATGAAGAAGTTTGGAATCCTCCTTGATAGCACAAAATTTTTATATTATTAACACCCTGACTAGTCAAATTAGAAAGAATATGTGAAGAAGCAGTCCATTTAAGAGATTTGTTAAGATCTTCTCTCAAACAGACCAGGTCCGTTTCTAACTGTTCATTCTTATGAAGTGTAGGCATAAGCTGTTTTTGAGAATCTCTCAATTTCTCCTCAAGATAAAACCCAATCCTTGAAGATTCCTTCTTCCCTTTATTATCTAAATTATTTGCCTTCTTCAGTTGGCTCATACAACTCAGATTTTCAGATTGTAATTTAGTGACAGTTTCTTCAATTTCAGATATCTGAAGAGTTAAGGCAATCAACTCAATCTCTTTATTTTCTAATTTAAGCATTCTTCTCAGTATTTAGTTTGAATACATAGTCTATCAATACACTTTCAAGCTTTTTTATCTTCATAGAAGTGTAGTTATCTAGGTTTTGTTTAGTATTAGTAAAGTTACCTCATTTTCTTCTTCATCTTCTGCGTTGGCCATGAAGGCAAACATGGAATAATACATAAGTGGACTATATTCCATAGATAGAATAGATTTATCTATAGACTTTTTAACTTTATCAGATTAATCACCCCATGCTGCCAAAGCTTTCTTTACGACATACTCAACTATAGTTTTTTGTCTTTATTTTGTAGGGACCTAGTCCATGTTCTTTCCTTTGTCACCCCAAGTCTTTAAATACTCCTGACAATCTATTTTGTGCATTGGATAGTCCTTAATTAAATGCTTCAGACTTTCATATTTGTGACACTCTTCAACATTGCTTCCCTTTCTGTTGTTGCTTCCTCTTTTTTGGAACTAAATCCTTTTTGCTAAATAGGTGGCATAAATGTCCTCTTCTACTGAATTATGTTTTGAAGACTTTAATTTTAGGTATTTTCCCCCTTTTTATTCATTCATTCTTCTCTGGCCCTTGCTACTTCTTGGGCTCACGGGTTTATAGATTTCTAATCAGTTCATCCATAGTAAGGATCTTTGGGTTTATTTCCTCAATTATAGTGTCCACTTTTCTTTCCCAGGACTTAGGAGGAATACCAATAATCTTCCTCACTTAATATATAATGGAATCACTTCTCCTAAGAAGTGAAGCTCATTTGTGATAGAAGTGAATCTTTTATGCATTTCTTGTATTATTTCCACTTCTTTCATGGTAAAGGTTTCATACAGAGTGGTCATCTTGTCTATTTTTTAATCTTTCACATTAGTGGTACCTTCATGAGATGTCTTCAAACAATCCCAGATTTTTTTTTCATTTTCACATGCAGAAACTATATTATATTCATTAGGCCTTATGCCAGAAACTAGCAGTTTATTGGCCTTATAATTTTTCTCAATTTTCCTTCTATCTCTATCATCATATTCTCTCCTGCTTTTTACTACTATTCTTGTTATTTCTCCTTTTTGACTTCTTTAACTGGAACATGAGGACCATTAGAATTATGTAAATAAGGTCACTATCCTCATCCATAATAACATCAAATATCTTAGTTTTCAACCACCCATGATACTAACCATTAAATCAAGGTGCCTAGTGGTATATTACCCTTCTTCAAAGTTAGGTAGAGCAGCCATGTGTACCAAAACACTCTAGGTGTGAACTTTTAGAGTGAACCATCTCTGATAGCAATTGTTGAAACCTTAGGGGTTTCATCAAATAGTGAGGGGCCAGGTCCCTCAAAATCACTTGAAGGCAATAAAATAGTAAATCAACTAAGAACAAAAGACAGTGCAGGAAATGTAAAGAACATAAGATCTAACATGGAAACATCCTTTCTCAAGGGAGGAAAAACCATGACTTACCGCCACAAGCTCCTCAAAAGTTCACTATAATCAACCTCTTGATTATAAACTTGAACTTGAACCTAACTCTAGGTTCTTCCTTCTTGTAGTAACTCTATTACAACCTCGACTTCAAAACTTTGCCGAGACACCTCAGCACTAGTTAACTGTAACTAGTTTCAATCTTAGAAAACTCTACCTAAAGTACACTAAAATCAAAAAGAAAAGATCATTATTCTTATAGAATAAGTAATTCATTTACAAAACCAATAACTCTGTCTTTTTCAATACACACAAAAGATGAGAACTTGAGCAATGTTGAATGCTCGAATTTTGCCTTTTTCTATCTTCAACTTTTTGGGATTTGCAAAAACTCACAATTTGAGAAGAATCTTTTTTCTTATATAGTGAAGTAATGATTAGGGTTATAATATGATTGGAACAAGTGTCCCAAATAGTACATATAGCACCTACACAGTTTGTTAACATAGATGACCAAACTGTGTAGGCGCGTGCCAATTGTACCTTTACCCTTGAAGATCTAGGGACCCGGTACCTTGTAGTAAGCTTATCATCATCAAAAAAATATATAATAATAAGTATCAACTCCAATAACAGTCACAACATATAATTTGAATACTCGATCTACTACTAAAGAGTAATCTGAATACTCGATCCACTACTAAAGAATCACCCATAGGAGTAGATATGTGCAATGGCATAGATAAAAAATAAGTAGTCAACTCCAACCATGGTACATAATAAGTAAAAAATTAAAAATAAGTACATCACAGATATAATAAATCAAGGTTCGACTAGAAGCACACTAAAATCACACCTATAACAACAACATCCAAAGTCCCAGCATCAAGTATAGTAGGTAATGAATACAACTAACTATGCCGACCACCTGGTTGGGCACTTGACCAACCTTCTATCCTACCTGCCTAAGAACCCCTTCGAGTACCCTGAAAATTACCTTTGTGAACATGAGAACTACCTCTAGCTGGGGGATAAATTTCTTTAATAGGGGAACACTCTAAGCTAAAGGAATAATTACCACACAACTAAAGAAATCACGTGAATACTTGCCAAGAAGCGAACAAGTAAAATAGGAAACATAAGCTAAATCAGAACTAATAGATCAGCTAACCTGAATTAACCACTAAAACTAGAATAAGCCAAACATAAATCCCTTAAAGAATAAACACTGCCCTTACCAGGAAACTCACTAGCACTAGACTAACCTCTTTTAATAATTTGAAGAGTTGTATTAACTGGTCAACTAGGTTGACTCTAAGACTAATAGGATAGACATGGAGGATACCTACTCTGAGAACTACAATCTATGGGTCAGTAACTATGATGGCTCCCACTGAATTTGCCCTAAAACCTAGGATGCTTATCACGACCCTCATGAGCCTTATGGTGTATCTCCTCGCTCATCCTAGCATAAACCAAAACCTCGACCAAAAATCTACCTGTAATAACTTAACTCTGAGTAGACATAGGAATAGAGAGTCTTAACCCTCTGACAAAGAAATGAACCCTCTCATACTTAAAGTCTAGAATAGAAGTCCAATGTCTAGATAACTCATGAAAAAGAGCCTTGTGCTTTGCAACTACCATGGAGCCCTACTCCAATCTAGAAAACTCATCCTTTAAATAATATCTATGGTTGTGAGGAATATACTTCTCTGAAAATATCTTAGAGAATTGAGTCTATGAAAAGTAAGAAGATTCAACTGGTCTAGAATCCATATAACCTCTTCACCAATGATGATTCCAACTAAAATATGGTATAATCCACACCAAGAATTTTAATAATGCCCAAACCATGAATAATATCCTCGTAAACAATCAAAAATTCATATGCATCCTCATTTAGTGCACTAAAAAACCTAGATAAAGACAATCTTAAGAATCTACCCAACATCTTCTACTCCTCAAAAGACATAGTGGGCTGAGCAATCAGTAGTTGAGAAACTACCAGCTATGAAACTACAGGTGCTGGAGGAACCTCAATTGTATGATATGTGGCTACAGGTTGTGCCCCTAACTCAGTGTGATCTGAGGTGGAGTTATGTCCTTTAGTATTGTTATCCTAGCTTATTTATCCTTATTTTGAGGACTTCTCATGTGATTAATGAGTAAATATTGATATAAATAAGCATCTTAGTGTTTCAATATTTTATTACAATGTTTAAAGGTTTTTTAAAGTAAGTTTGGATTCAAATTGATCAGTTAGAGTCTAGATGAGAAAACTATTAGTACTAGCTTGAGCTAGGTGTTTGTCTAGTCTATCGTGATGGTTTCTAATATGTGTAATAAGTTACTACTGGTTTGATTGTGTATTTTAAGTGTGTAACAACTTTTTTATAATGTTCAAAATGCAATTGAATCAAGAAAAGAGTCAAAACAATAAGTTAAAGATCAATGTGGGCAAACCTAGTTTTAGCTCGAGTTTCTAGTCCACCATTCTCTATATTGTGTTGTGTTGAGCTCTATTCCATGGTGTTTGATTTTTTATAATTCTTGGTGAGTAGATTTTTAGGATATATGGATTATACATAAGATGAAAATTAAGTGGAAAAAACACCACAAGGCTTGGGATAAAAGGAGAATGGCTTAAGTCAAAGTAAACGTCAAAAGTGCAATTCCAGTGAGCCCAGGTGAATTAGAGGCGTCGTGCACCTATACATCTTAGAATAACAAATGTGGAGAAATTATCTCCCCAGTTTATTAATAAATATGGTGCTCCACTCTCTCTCATAGGCTATACCAACATGGTACTAGGCTTGTTCCACATGGCCAAAAATTCCCCACTATAAATAGAAAACTTGTGCACTATGTTTAACAATCTTGGATATTTTGCTACTTGTAGTAGGGCTTATCAACACTTAAAATAGGTTTTTCATTGGTTTACTTTGGTTTTTTTTGGATTATAATATGTTTTGCAATATTGTGATTACAGTTACGTCTATTAGCGGCTAAAAGCCCCCTTTTCTGGGTTAAGGCCCAGAACATGTTTACTTTCTCTTGAAATTTAGTTTGTTTAGATTGATTATCATATTTTATTGTTTGTTTATCCTTTTTTTTTAACAATTTTAAGGATTCGTGACCTTAAGAATACATATATTATCGACTTTGTGAACTCACAAGTGGGAATAGGAAGATAGAACATAGGGATAAATAGAGTAAGATTCTTCTTTTTTATAAATAAGGAATTTGAATTAGTGACTAGGATAGGGATATACTTAGAAGCCTTGCTTGGTTCACATGTAGGATTAGATCTTAATGTATCTAAATAGATTATTACATCCTCGCTCAACAATGTAGTTTTAATGTCTAGTTAGGTAGAAGGTTAGAAGTCAGGAGACCATGATCATACAATAAACCCAAAAATCAAAAACCAAGATAAGAAATCTAACAAATCAAGTTCAATAGCATGGTATTATTGTTCATAGTGCTTTACCCCCGGGCTTTTATCCGTTGATTGTCCAAAGTCTCTACTGTTTTGTATTACTTTAGTTAATTTTAATTATAAACTTTCAAAACTCTATTGGTTATGATTGACCTACTTTCTTTCCATTTTTAAACTAGAATTGGATAGTTTCTTAACACAAGTATTTGAGGGATAGATATTCAGATTTATTCAAGGTCACTCTATTACTTGGTGAGACTACGTGCACTTGTATGTGTTCTTGGGTACAACAAGTTTTTGGCGCCGTTGCCAGGGACTTGTAAATTGGAAATTATTTTTGTTTTAGTTTTTCCTTTTAGATTTATTTGGTGATTTATTCTTAGTCATGGTATTGAATTTACAGTAAATAGGTTTATAGGCCAATAAGCTGGCAAAGGTTAGGGGGTTGGTCTAACCAAGCCCTAAACCCGAGTAATGCTTCCATCAATAAAGAAGAGAAGGAATCTTTTTTCTCGTATCGCGCAATTCAAAAGGAACAAGAAAATCCTACTCTCATGGCTAAAGATCAACCAGCCCATATGACAGTTTGAGAAGTGGCAATCCCACTTTCTATGAATTTGTCCCCCTTTTTAGAAACCAGTTGTTGGAGGTAACTTTGAGATAAAATAGAACACAGTGCAACTTTTGATTAGTAGTGGAAAGTTTATGGGTCTTTCACATAAAGATCCATACGCCCATCTATGAAAATTCTTCGAGATCAGTGATACATTTATCCCTACGGGTGTGTTACCTAATCATGTTAGGTTAACACTATTTCCTGTTCACTATTGGGGGAAATAAAGAAGTGTTTGAATGTAGAGCCATCAAGTTCAATCACCACATAGGCTAACTTAGCTCAGTAATTCCTTATCTTATTCTTTCTATCTGGCAAGACTGCGAGAC
Organism: Capsicum annuum; assembly: GCF_002878395.1. Classification (NCBI taxonomy): domain Eukaryota; kingdom Viridiplantae; phylum Streptophyta; class Magnoliopsida; order Solanales; family Solanaceae; genus Capsicum; species Capsicum annuum. The sequence continues at coordinate 182,869,013 of NC_061122.1, read as the reverse complement.
TGCGTGGTGAGTTGTGTTTTTCAAACAAAAGCCAGATGAGAACTTATATCATGTATAGCAGAGATTCAAAGAATTTTTTTATACTATCCACATCATCAGTAGACCAATGAGGTACTAGCTCTCACTTTTTTTAGGTACTTGATTACAATACAAAAATTTTGCTATATTCAGCTGGAGGTGGTCAAGCTTTGGAGTTGACTTATGATGAGCTATATACTTTGTTGAACTAATTGCACAAGGAAATCATGAGTGCTACAAAGAAAAGTGTTGGTGTGTTGGAGGTGGACTATTTTACTACCTTATCAATACAACTTCTTGCTGTACAAAATTAGATAAGCAATATAAAGTTGGGGGTTACACAGCTTGCAGGCATAGTTAATGCAATTCAACATACTGCAGGTTAGTGTGAGGTTTGTGGTAATAGTGGGAATTCAATGGCTATAGATGTAGAGTTAACTCCACAATTAGTTGTAGACAAAGTTACAGAAAATTTAGGGAAGTTTGAACACTTGAAAACCAAAGTTGCTAAATAAGTAAAGAAGATCCTACAACCACCCATCCTATATTCAGAGAGCTTTTTATTAACCTTCTTCTTCAAGATATTATGCAGGTAATTCCCAAGTATGCTAAGTACTTGAAGGATGTGGTAACAAAGAAAGTTAAGCTACAAGATGTAGAGACAATAGCACTCACTGAGGACTGTAGCTCTTTGGTGATGAAAAATATGCCCAAAAAGCTCAAGGACCCTGGGAAGTTCACTCTCCCCATTAAAATTAGGAATAGTAAGGTGGTACATGCACTTATTGACTTAGGGGATAACATTAATTTGATGCCCCACTCTTTGTCAACACTTTGGGCTTGGGGAAGCTGAGACTGTGCTTTGTGTTAATGCAATTGGGAAATAGAAATATAGCCCATCCTGAAGGATTCATAGAGGATGTTCTCATCAAGGTTTGTATGTTTATTATTCCTACTGTCTTTATTGTTTTAGATTTTCAGGCAGATGAAAATGTACCAGTCATCTTGGGATGATCATTCTTAGCAATGGGAGGATCATTGACAGATGTAGCAGAGGTCATGCTCACAATGAGGCTGGATGATGAAGAGTCAATTTTCAAAGTACACAAACTGCTCAACACACTATCATACTATAAATTTGTACCTGATTACAGTAATATAAGGGTATAAGTGTGGGGTAGTGGAGTCTATTCCACCAAAGACCTCTTCACACTTCCTCATTGAGCAACCCAAACTACAAACAACCCAGCCTGACATAATGCAAATTAATGAGACATAAAAGGATAAAGTTGAGAAAGTTGTTAACCTTACAAGTTAACACTTAAGAGGTCAGAAATGAATAATAAGATAACGTACTAGTGTAAGAAAGAGTATGAATAAAAATTGATAATTTGTAGATTGGGTCCTGCTGTGACAATAAATCAGGCGCCACTTGGGATACAACCAAAGTTAAGATAGGTTTTAATTTTGGTATTTTTAGTTTTTAGTTCACTAGTTTGTGTTTTTGTTGATTCATAAGTTGATGGAAAGCCTCAGTATCGGAAAATCGGAGCTAAGATGCATGGAAAAGACTGAGTATGGGGTTCCCAGACCCTCTTGTTGTGTAAAGATGCTACTTGCTATTCCTAGAAGCCTCAGTGAGTATTTTTATCTATACTTTTAAGTATACTTTGGGGACAAAGTAGATTTTTAAGTGTAGGTTGGGGAATTCCCATTTTTAGGGTAATTTTAATTTTTTAATTTTAGGAATAAAAAAGATTTTCTTGTTGGTGATATATTTTATCATATGATGCAAGTGTTTTGGTTGTAAAATGCATATTGATTGTGTGAATTGCTACTTTAGAGACTCCTAGGCTAAAAGGCTAATGTTTGTGAATCTTGTACTTGTTGACTTTATGTTGAATTCATGTGATTGTTTTATTAAGAGTCTATGAGGATCCTACTTGAGTTGAACATGTGCCATGTGTATGTGACGTTGTTTATATATTGATTGTTGCATGCGATGTCTAGAACTTGTCTGGTTTGTGTCCAAAATAAAATAAAAAGTGTGGTTTTAGGAGATAATATAGGAATTCTTTGATAGCCTTGTTTTATACCCTTCTATTGGCCTACCCTTGTGCATAATCCTAGTTACTCTAGCTGAGCCTTTGGTTTTTTCTTTGGCAGCCTCATATGTAGCCTATTCCCCTTCTTTGATTGACCTTAATTTAATCCAAGCTCCTAAGTGCTTTAGTGTAAAATTAAATGAGTAGGGAGTGTGAAATTCAAGTATGAGAAAGGTGAAATTGAAGCCCTAAAGTGATAGTTATTGGTATGTACAATTGTTATGTGTTGTGGTTGGGAGTTTAGTAATGAAAATAATAAAAATTTGATTAAATTGAGTAATTTGTGAATAGAGAATACTCCCACCATAGTATATGTTAATGAGCTTAATGAGATGGGGAAAGTAAATGATGTGGGTAAATAGAAAGTGGTGTGAAGTGGTTTTTAGAGATTGGTCTTAATTGTATAATGTGATGTAATAAAGTGCTTAGGGAAGATATTGACTATTACTAGCAAAAATAGTTCCTACCCATCCCTTAACTTTCATTACAACTCGTAAATACCTATTTGATCCTAAACTCAACATTCTGATATTAGTGAAGTATTACATTAATGGAAATCGTAGGGTTCATCATGTGTAACATGTGAATTCTTTATGAGAGTGATCGTAAATTAATTCTTAGATACATTCTATTATGGATTGTGTGGTAGTGAGTGATTATGGGTAACTCACTTATTGTGAGGGCACATGCATGATGAATGTTGGGTGAATTATACACTATCGTTAATAGAACAATATTCATGAGTTTGCTAATTCTGTGAGTCAATTCTTGAGGATAGGATGTTTTGAAGTAGTATTCTTGAACTGTCAATTGTATAGTAAGATGCTCAGTGTAGAAACTAACTTTCTTTATAGTCAATGTAGTACTATCTTTAGTGTATTGCTTGCAGTAGAAGTGTGGTGTCACCTCATCATATGGTTCTTAGAGTAAAGAGTTGTTCGAGGATGAGCAAGTTTTTAAGTGTGGGATGGTGATGTGAGGTAGAGTTATGCGCCTTAGTGCTGTTATCCTAGCATATCTATCCTTGTTTTGAGGACTTCTCATATGAATAATGAGTAAATAATGATATAAATAAGCATCTAAGTTATTAAATATGTGATTTCAATGTTTAAAGGTGTTTCAAACAAGTTTATATTCAAATTGATCACTTAAAGTCTAGATGAGAAAACTAGTGTAACTAGATTGAGCTAGGTATTTGTCTAGTCTATCATCATGGTTTCTAATGAGTTCCTAAGGTTTTAATGATGTAATTAAGTGTGAAAAAACATTTTTATAATGTTAAAAGTTCAATTGAATCAATCCAAGAGTCAAAATAATAAGTTAAAGATCAACGTGGGCAAGCCTAGTGTTAGCTTGAGTTTCTAGTCCACCATTCTTGATGTTTTGTGGATTGAGCTCTAATCTGTGTTGTTTGATTTTTTTAGTATGCTTTGTTAGTTTATTTTGAGGATATATGGATGATACACAAGATGGAAATTAAGTGTAATCAACACCACAAGGCTTTGGATTGAAGGAGTAAGGCTTAAGAGAAAGTAAACGTCAAAAGTGCAATTCTAGTGAGCCCACATGAATTAGGGGCATCACACACCTCTTCCCCTTGGACTAAAAAATTTGAGCGCTTCTCTATCCAATGGAATTAGCAACATGGCACTCTAATCTCTACCATAGGGTGGACTAACGCGTCATAAGCCTTGTTCTACATGGCCAAAAATTTCCCACTATAAATAGAACACTTGTCCACTGTGTTTAACACTCTTGGACAATCACATCCCCGCTCAACGATGTAGTTGTAATATCCAGTTAGGTAGAATGTTAGAGGTCGGGAGACCATGATCATACGATAAACCCTATGAATCAACAACCAAGATAAGCAATTTGTCAAATAAAGTTCAATGGTTTGGTATTATTTTTCATAGTGCTTTAACCCCAGGATTTCATCCATTAATTGTCTAAATTCTCTACTTTTCTATATTACTTCAATTTACTTTCAATTACAAGCTTTAAAAAGTCTATTGGTTACGATTGCACTAGTTGCTCTCAACTGTTAAACTAGAATTGTATAGTTGATTAACACAAGTCTTTGAGAGATCGGTATTCATCTTTATTTAAGGCCACTTTATTACTTAGTGATACCACGTACACTTGAGTGTGCACTTGGGTGCAACACAGTACCACTCTAATCAGTTCACTATGCACCATCATATATCACACCACCAACTATCCCTATAATGTAAATCAATGCATCTCTGATCAATAAATAAGTAATAAACCCTGGTAGAGACTGGGTTGGTCCCTGGCCCACCCATGGCCGTGGCAGAATATCCTCTAGCTTAGAAGCAGGAAAGAGACCAGGGGAAGGAGGCCTATCCTGGCCCCTAGATTAGGGCATATCATAAGGTTGTCAATGACCTCTAGGTCATCCAACAACATGAGAAGGGTCCCTAGGCTCGATATTAGGACCCTTGTTTTGTGTAGCGGTAGCATGTGTCCTGGACATACATGAAAGAGTAAATTCAATGAAATACTTCTACCAACCAACTAAGATTCTTAGCATAATATGAGCAAAAGCAGTAAAGAACTCCTAAGAATGTCCTATAGCCTCCCAAGGATATGAAAAAGACGTCTATATTCTAATCCACATGACTCTACTAGACACTTGCTCTTGTACAAACAAAATAGGGAAAACCTGGCTCTAATACCAATTTGTTATGAACTAATTTATGAGTCATGGTGGAACTTACTAAATCCTACCTGTAATACCAAACCATAACTGGAGATAATATAATGGGTTAACTCTGTAGGAAATGTCTAACAAAGGCCAAGCTCGAGTAGTGAAAAGAATCATTAACCACCTTCCTAGTTTAATGAGGAGGTTAAATTATCTAGTGATGAGTCCAGAAGTAAAAGTAAAAGTAATGGAAATTATAGTTCAAGCCCGAGTGGAGAGGGTGAAAAAAAGCCTGAGCAAGAAGAAGGGGATGTGATTCACAGCAAGGACCCTGAGGTTTGGAAAACAATCAAAGAAAAGGTTGTAGGATCAAAGAAATACTACTATGATGGCCTTCAACCACACAAAGAAGAAGTATCAAGAGGGCAGTTGCAGAAAAATTCTTGATAATCACCATAGATCTCCCAAAATACTCGAACCTTGAAAGGTGATTCAATGAGTATGAGTCGGGATTTTGAGTAGTCCTCCTGGATTATATTACCCAACTTTTATAAGGGAATTATTTGTAAATTACCTAACAATATTAGAGAAATATTGTCCAAAAGGGTCAATGTTAGCAGACATGCAAAACAAAAAAAATCACAGTGAGAGAAGTAATAGTGGATATCTCTAAGCATACCATCAACCAAATACTTTTTGGTCAGTTGTATAACGCTAGTACAATTACTCTGGATCTTTAACATTGAATGTCTACTGCATCTACCCAAAGTCTATGGTTAGAAAGAATATTGATAGATAATGACCTATCATGGCTAATGAATAAAGAGTGACTTGATAAATCAACATTGAGCTTTAAAGAAAAGTTTTATTAGGTTATGGTGAGATTGAGGCTGATATTTACTAGGGGGAACTCAAATTAGGATCCATAAAAAGTAGTGCTGGCTGCTAGTTTGATTGAAGGGATAAAAATAAATTTTGGACAAATTATAGTTGATGAGTTGTTTGTTTATGCACACAAAACTTCCAGTGCTTTGCCTTTTTTATGCCTTATCACAAAACTATATAGGTAGGTAAATGTACAAATCACTCAATGAGTTGATATGAAGCCAAGGCTATAACAAAATAAGATATTGAGAAGACGAGGGATGAAACCAATATTACGATGAGAGTGCACAAGCCAACAACATTTAGGTAATAGTCCTAACCCACTCTAGAGGCATTAGATGTACCATTTAGGTGTTCTATTAAATTTCTTTACTATCGTTCCACAGGGCACTTTTGCGGCATCCAGTTAAACGCGTACACCTTTTACAAACAATATAGCAGATACAAAATCAATGCCACCTAGCTATTAAGAGTATAAGTTAACCCTAAAAATTTTATGAAAATTTTTAAGGCTCAAAAGATGTCTGAAGAACAAATAAATGTATGGTCCAAAGAGCTTAAACCATTTGTGGACAAAGTAGTAGTTAAGGATTTGAAACTTCATAAAAATCTGTATGCGTGAATGAATGATATAGAACAATGGGTAAAAAAAATTTGCAAGAACTATCATTTCTATATCTAGATAGGTTTATTGCCAACTAAAAAAGGCCTAAGTAGATATAGTTGAATTAAAAAAATAGCCTATTCCAGGTTTGTTTGATTTGGTGTTGGTCGAGGTAGATAAAGAATAGGATATTGTAAATATAATGGATTAGATACTGAGAGAAAAAATCAAGGTCATAAGTTAAATTGGTGATAAGAGTTCATTAAGAAAGTAAACATGAGACAGATGAAGAACGGGTGATGTAAAAAGCATTAAAATGTTTAAAGAGAGATGAGAAAGTATAAAAAAAAAGGTTGAGGAGGAAGCTATTGGTGTGTCTACTAGATCAGTCAAGGGAGTTGGGCTCATGCCACTGATTTTACCAGTACCCACTTTAGTTTCTGAGAAAGTGGGTGATTTGACCACCCTAACCACCATTGGGGTCACTATTGCTTTTATTGAGGCGAATGGAGCCTTCATGACTATATAATTCCAACCTAAAGGCTTTTCAGTATTCCAGTTGCACTGTACTTTATTATTATGCATTAAGGACAATGCAGTTTTTAGCTGCGGTGGGTTACTTGTATCTGGTAAGGAGTCTATCACCATTGGGGTTTTTGTTGACTACATTCTTTTTCCTTGTGTGCTATCTAAGCAAACTGACATGTCTAGGATGTTTATTTATTTTTTTCTATTTTTATTACTTTTATGTGATCGTACATATCATGTTTGTTTAAAGAAAAGGATTAAATAAAATAAGGGCCATCATAAAAAATTATAATCCTATGAATAGTCTTTAATGATTAACTATTATGGATCTATAATTTGCATCATAATATCTCGATAAAGTAAGAGTGCTTAAGATAAACACAAGTATAAATAGTAGTAACACGAGTATCAGTTCATTGCTATATGTGTGAGAGGATTTTATGTATTTCCTAAGTGATAGTTGGTTGAATAGGATAGGATCACAAGCCATTTTCCAAATGAGTCTACTTAGCCTTAAAATCCTGACCAAAAATATAGTTATTTATATATCTCCTTGATCTCTTTTTGAGCTGGTAAATTTTTTATTAAATACATTTAACCTTACTTTCTCTATTGTTAAATCACTCTTTTGGCCATAGTCCCTCCTTTGACATTGTGCACTTTAACTCAGGAAAATTACCTAAGTTGAGAGTGGCTAATATAGAGAGTTGACGAGTGGAGAATGGGTTGAAGAAAACTCTTGGTATTATACCTTTATGTTGGCCGTGGTCCCTTATGGATATTATGTACCTCAACTTATGAATAACATAAATTTAGGGCGGCTAGTGTGAAGGTTTTAGTGAATTAGTGAATCGTGTATCGAAATTGTATAATAGAAGAGGTATAGAATCTATGAAAAAGGTTTGCAGTGGAAAGTAAAAATATAAGCTAATAAGTGAAAAAGATGGCAAGAAGGGCTAAGTTGCTATTATAAAAAGATATGTTACCTGCACCCAAGCCTAATTAAATCCTGTAGTGATCCTTGTCAACCAACGTAGTTCATAGTAGAATGTTATGGGAAAGCCTATGGCTTTATGTATGAAATGTTTGAAATTTGTTGTGAGAGTGCAAGATTTGAATACTAGTCATTGAATTAAATAGATCAGTGGGAGAATGACTTCTTTAAGGTAAGAACATGTGAATGATACTTGTGATAGCTGACTCTAGGATTAGGTGTTTTATGTGTATAAATGTAACTTAGCTAAAGTGTAATGCCACCCTACGAGTTAGGGTTATAGAACTTGCTTACATTTTAAAGTGTTATTCCTTACTAGCTCCAATAATTATTTATTCTTTTATGATCTAGATGTGTAGTTGATATTGTCTTGTGTTTCTTAAGGACAAGAAATCATCCTAAGTTGAAGGTGTAGATGGACTAGCTTCTAATGGTATATTTTCTATCTTTTAGGAAGGGTAATTGTATGTTTTCTAAAATCCATTACCATTATTTAATGTGTTTTGTGCTTGTCCTTAGGAATCAAACTCAAAGATAAGGAATATAAGATTTTTCAACTAAAGAAACCTACGATGGGGACACGACAACCATCAATGTCTAGACGGATCGCCAAACCACCTATCACCATAAGGCTGAATGAAGGCCAACCTATATGGAGTGATGGTCTAACCAACGAACTAGCACCCCAACTATCTTGACCAACTAAAATCCATGGACAATTATATGGCTAATAATGAGAGGGGTAAATATTGAGAGTAGTCAGGGATTTTTCTAGGCAGACCAATTCTAGATAATCAATGAACCATTACTCTCTTGATAGGCCATTTGGAAAGCCATCATTTTTACGCAACATCTCTATTTTTTATTTTAAAACCAAACTTTGTTGAAGCATATAAATACCTAGCATAGGATTATAATAGGCATCTTTTGACTAGTTTGTGATATTGTAATGTAAGTTTGGATGAGAAACATTTTAGAGCTAAAGAATACTTTTCTTGTGGTTTTGAGTTTGGATTAGGAATTCTTATTTTTCTATCATTTTAAGTTTACCCTATAATTTATTAAATTAAGCGACAGTTTTAGCTATCAGGCGATCACTAAAGTGATCAGTGTTTTCCCAGTCTGGTCTCTAAAATGGATGCTAGCGCACCAAAGCAGAGGCTGCTTAAGAGGAAACTTATTTGCTTTAGCAAAAGCCCAGGCTAGACATGTACTGCGTGAGTGGTATACAACTTTAATGGTGACAACTTAAGAGATCAAGTGACTGATTAAGTGGTACTTGGGGCAGAATTTTCAGTAGGATGGATCTTTCGGGTTAGAAGTAGGCCCCTTTATCCCACCTTAGACTAAGATTACTATCAGTTCGTAGTAGGATCAATAAACTTTGCATATATTTTTAGTATATTCTTGAGCCCAAGGAGGTTTAGTTATATAATGACCCTTTAGGTCATTTTCCATATTTATGCTTTTGTTCACTATTTGAGCTTCTCTATAGCTGCACCAAGTCATTAATGACTTGCTAGGACTGACGGTTTGTTTACGGGGCAATTCAGTTTGTTTTTAGAGACAATTTCCTATTTTGAATTCTTTGCTAGTTCTAAATGGCCATTGGACAAAAACTTTATTGAAATGATCTCAGATTCAAGTTTTGACTATGCCCGCAGATCCAAAATATCGATTTTAGTTTGGGTAGACCTTTGTTTTAGATCCCAAAGCGCTCGAGCTTATTTTGACCTATTAGTAAAGTTGAAAATTTGAAAGAATGGGTGTGGGACCCATATTTGTTCAAAACAACCTTGGATTGATAATAAAACTTCTCCATCACATTCGGGACGTCAATTTTAGGCTAGTGATACCCTTGGTTTAGGTCCTAAGGCTCCCAAACTTATTTTGGGATATTGAGTGAATTTTATGAAAAGTGATGAGACTATTGGTGTGGGCTCCACTTTTTTCCTAAACAATCTTCGATCAAAGTTTTGATGATTCTAATGATATTGAAATGTGGTTTACACTCAAAATTCACTATTGTATGATGTTTTTTGGATTTTGGATGAGTTTTGAGGGTTAAAACTTATTTTGGGTTTGTTGTTATCTGGTGCAACCATGATTAAGGCCAAGAGTGGGTGATCGTGAGTAGAGCAATCGTGGCCCGTAGGACTGCGTTTACGACATTAAAGTACCTATAAGGGCTATATAAAGTCCCTTAGACATATTTAGGGCATTTACCCTTTACCATTTAGACCTAGAAACCCCAAAATGAGTGTAATAACTCAAAATTGGTCATGGCAGGTGACTTGGGATCTTAATCATCATCTTGTATTATTATTATATTCAAGATTAAGGTAAGAATTTCTTAAATTCATGCTTTAATTTCTTAGTTTGGACCCAAAACCCCAATTTATCTTAGGGCTTGATTTTAGAAGGTATGCTTAGTTCTTACTTATTTTTTAGGGTCTTGATTCCTTATTTATGTGTAAATATTAGGTTGTTCTCAAAGACCAATTTTCCATATGTGGAACCAACTTGGGGTTTCAGTGTCCTTTTTGTGCCCGAAGCATAATAGTACAATATGGGTATCATTAGATCCGTATTGATGAGTAGATTGTGGTTTTGATAGAGTGATGGAATTTTGAGGATTGTAAAGTGAAGACGAGTATGTGGCATATGGAGTGAGGTTTTGCCATTTAGCATTAAGGTAGGCTTCTGTCTACTTTTCTTGATAGATGATGTGTGATATATTTTGTATGTAAATATGAATGCAAAACTTGATTAAGATTAGGATAACTTAGTATCGATATATTGATGTTTAGGGATTAAATGAGGGTTTTAGACTCGTAAGATGGCATGTTTGTAATATTTTTGTGTCCTATTTCCTTCCCTCTTTAGTTTAAATTAGTTATAGCATAGATATGAAATAATGTTATGTTTGGAATATGGTTTTAGCTTTTAAGTTGGGTAGAGTTGACATGAGTAGCGTTGTTTCTAGTCGAAGTTGCTATCTTAGGCTTGAATATGGCTTACTAGACATATAGAAGATAAACTAGATACCTTACCTAGTTTAGGGAATAGTGTGCCTAATTATTGAAATTATGGATTAGAAAAGGGATTGTTCAGCCCACTTTGGCCTAAGATTGTGTTAATTCTTATAGACTTAGTTATGGATGTTAGACATAGATTAGGCTAGTAAATCTTAGAATAAGGTTACTTCATAACTTGGTAACTTGTATTGATATACCCGAATTGTGGCTTTTGAGTTATGGTTATTATACTCCTTGTGGAAATGATATTGGGTATTTAGAGATGATATTCCTCCTAGATACGTTATATGGCCTATTAAGACGCTATTTTCTCTTAGACTCGATGATTGCCTAAAATGATGTTATTTCCTATTAGACTAGATGATTGGCCTATAGTGATGTTATTTCCTCTTCAACATGATGATTGGCCTATAGAGATGTTATTTCCTCTTAGACTTAATTATTGGCCTATAAAAATGATATTTCCTCTTAGATTTGATGATTGGCCTAGAGTTGCTATTTCCTTTAGTCATGATTTTTGGACCTATAGTTATGATGTTCCTCTTGGATATGTAAATTGGCTTAAAGAAGTGATATTCCATATAGTCATGATGTATGACCTATTGATATAAGATATCCTATAGAATACTATATGTCAATATATATTATTCCTCCTAGATGTGAGATGTCTCTTGTGTGAGAGATAATTACATGCATATATATATTATGCCTCCTAGATATGAGATACCTCTTATGTGAGAGATGATTACATGTCTATATATATTATGCCTCCTAGATGTGAGATGTCTCTTGTGTGATAGATGGCTATATACTTTTTGATATTATGCCTCTTATATGTGAGATGATTACAAATATGATATAACTTATAATTATGATTATTGAGATAAGTCCTGTATATGTGTGTGGGCCTAAGGACATGATTATGATGTTGTGATTATTTTTAATAAATTAATAGGTCAAGGTCCATGTTATGATATTTATTTAATAGCCGAGAAGTGGTTATCATTATAAATAATGTGAGTATAGTTTATGAATATTAATATATATATATGTTTGTATACATATCTCTCTGGTATGGGATGGAGAAAGATATGGTATGAGCCTTATTATTCAACTGATCAAATACTGGTGATGGAATGCATAGATTTGGTACGGTCATGATTATTTACCATTATAAATGATATGATTATAGCTAAAATATGATCTTATGAATGCTCTTCTTGTTATATGATTTAGCTATGTTCTAAGTACTTGTCTATTTGTGGAATATATCACTTGAGGGCTAGAAATCTAATGTATTAGTTAATGAATTATGCTTAGTTAAAATATTGTAGCTAGTGATGATTAATGCATGAATTATGGCAAGGTTGGGTCTAGCATAGGTAAAGGTTAGTTTGTATTGATGACTAAGTTGGTGATGTCGATTGGTCAATAAATGAGGAGTTGTGTGTTATTGAGGCTAGATAATAAGAGATGTTGGTAATAAAAGGTGACTAGTTATTAACTTTGAATAGTTGCTAAATTGTTAACTAATGAATAAGTGAGCAAAGATTAGTTGGTAAATAATGGTTAGTTAATGAATGGTGTCAGTTAATAAAAGATGGTTAGGTGACAAATAGTAATTTGTTGTCTAGTAATAATTAATGGATATAGGATGATTAATTAATAATAATGAATGGTGGATAAATGGTGGTTTTAGTCTAGTGATAAACCTTGACTAGATGTTAGATGTTGGCTATTAAATAAATAATAGTTAGTTGCTATCCCATGAATAAGGATTATGTTAAGGATAATATTTTGGCTAATAACTGGAGGTTATGTAATGACTAGCGAACTAATGATTCTATTATAATGAGTGTTGGTAAACTAATAATGACTACTTGGGAAGTATTGTCTAGATAGATATTCTATGGTGATATGTCTATGTTTATGAGTATTTTAGTGTATCTTATTCGGTAATGGTAATTATGATGATATTGATACCTGACAAGGTCGAAGAATACTAGTGTGATGGTATTGATACTTGGCAAGGCTGAAGGATACTATTTTACCAATATTGATACCCGATAAGGATGGCGGATTCTATATTGATGATGTTGATACTCGTTAAGCCCGGAGAATACTATTATGATGATATTGATACCCAGTAAGATCATAAGGTAGTGTCATGATGATGTTGATACCCGACAAGGCTAGAGAATATAGTGATGATATGTTGATACCTAACAAGGTTAGAGGTTGATTACGATGATGATGGTCCTGATGAGATAGTTATGATGATTTGTGACATTTATTATGTATTTTGCGTTCAATCCTACATGCACATTGCCTATCACCAGTATGCACCTATGTCTATCAGCCAGTATGGGAGGATTGCATAAATATGGGTGAAGAATATGCCTTGTCTTATTATATGTTGGTTGAACCTTCCGATCCTGGGGCGGTGGGGGTACGCATAGGCTCGTCTACAGATTTTGTTATTCAGAGTAGCCAGTTATTCATGTTATTATTGATATTGTTGTTTTCATTGTTATAATCATTATTATGGCTAGTTTATGATAGATTGGTTTTTGATTCGGCATCGGGATTTGAGTTATGTCTTCAACCTTTCCTATCTTGTGATTGTATTATTATGCATGATTATTTCATGTATAGCCATGTGGATTAGAAACCCTAAGTATAATAATATTTAAATCCTGATTCTATTATAATGAGGTCTCAAAATGAGAATTTGATGATATTGGTTATTCTTTAAGATGACCTCGTGTTTATATGTATATATACCAATATATATCTAGCTATATGAAGCTGTGATACTACAATATATCCCTTCCTTCATTGTTCATGTTGTATAATCTTTTCTTCTCCTTGTATATTACTATATATATTTTTCTTTCACTCTTTATTCATATATTGACTTAGGATATATGATATAGCATTGACGTATATTGAATGTCACTGGAACAGGATAGTTCACCCTGATACTTCCTTAGTTTTATTATGTTAGACTCTTGAACACGAACAAGATAGTTGTTCTTTATTATCTCATTGACTTGTCATGTGATTTCTAGACTTGGGAGTGTAGTTTCTATTTTGTTTATATATTTTATATATCTGTTTTATCCTTGGAGCTCAGTTGGAAATAGCCTATTGAGTACCATTTATTTGGTACTCATACAATACTTTTGCATCCTGCAGATCATAGTATGGGTTATTTCTATTAATGTGTGCATCGTGTGGAGCAAACCTGGTTCAGAGACTTAGAGTGAGCTCTTAATGTTAGGAGCATTAATTATCTCACTCTTATATATTAGACTAGTCTTTGAGTTGTATTCTAAGATAAGTTGTATTAGTGTATTTCTTCTCACAATATATCACTTTTGTACGCTTTTATATTAGAATCTCTTATACTGATACCACTAGATTTTGGGATTCTTTTATGTATTAATCTTTATTTCATATATTTTGCATTCTTTTCCTTATTTTATTGACTAGTATGTTACTAGTTGTTCTAGACTATGGGTTGGCTTGCTTTACTAGTAGGTTATCGTAGGCACCATCATGACTTGAGAAAATTGGGCCGTGACAAATTGGTATCAGAGCCTAGGTTTCATTGGTGTATTATTGCAAGAGCTAAGTGTTAGTAGAGTCCTACAGATCGGTGTAGAGATGTTTGTAACCTATCTTCGAAAGGCTACAATGATATTTTGGGAGATTCACTTCATGACTCTTTATCATATGTCCGCATTCCTATGTACCTTGAGCATATTCTTTGACTCTATTCTATTTCTGAAGAATGATGTGATATTATCGCTAGATTCTTACAAGATTCTAACACATATTTTGAGAATTTCATTATAGTAATATACTAGAGGGTTAGAGATGGATACAGAAGATCCTCAGCGACAGCCAAAAAGGATTTGGAAAGAGTCCCCATTAGACTTGCAGAATATGGTATGGTTATTTAAGCCATGGAGACCATTATGAATTATAAGGGGCAGTATCTCAAAGTATTCTAGGATTTTGGTTTGGTTGTGTTATGATAAGATACTGGTTTAGAGAATGCCCCTGGTATGAGATAGGTAATCAACTAGAGTTAGCCTATATTCCTCTCCAGCCTTGAGTTCCTAAGATAGGTTATGATGTCATAATTTTGGACATAATTTTGTGAATTTCTCTCAGTATCAGTTGGCCAGCCATTTGGGCTCAGTTTATGTTCTCTCTATATTAATGCTTCAGGAATTTCAATGACTTTAGAGAGACCGAATACTAGTCTAGAGAGTGTCCCTAACATAACATTCCAGTCATTCAGCTTATTTAGATCAGCTGATGATGATGGGACATTTTTAGTTAGAGATGGTTCGCTTGGTGCCTTAGTTAATGATTTAGTCGCTCGATCCAATTTAGATCCATTTAGATTTATTTTCCCTATGCCTATTAGGAAAGTGATTGTGGATGTCACCCCGATTAGTCTGGTTTTAATCCTCACATTTGTCTATGTGCATTGGGGTTTTCATACCTATTGATGTTTATATGCCTTGATGAATTTATATCGGTCAATATGTTGCTTATTGTTGAATTCATAATTATGTTACTACTCATGGTTTATTTTTTAGTAGTGGATGGAGTAGATCTATATTATTGTTTTTCCCTACAGGTGTGGTATTGGGTTTGAGTCCTATTTATCTTGGCACATTAGCCCTATTATGTCCATTGAGTAGTATATGATATTGATATTCATTTTGGTACCGCTTGTTGAGTATGTTGATATTGATGTTGTTATTACTACCACTATATGAGGTTATTTATATTACTTGATGTTACTAATAGATGTTGTTACATGATGAATTTGATTCTCGCTGGGTAGCTATATAGACTAGTGGTTTCTAGTTAGACTTTTATTTTTTTGTGATACTATTAATTTGATGATTTTTTCCCCTACGTGGTGAGATTGACTATGTTCCCTCTTGGTTAGCTGTATTAGATTGATTTTGGGGATGTGTTGTGGTATTGAAGGTAGGTGACCTACCATGGTTTTTGTGGATTTTGAATCGGCAATTTAGTTATGTTGCCTGTTTTTGAGTTTAAGATCCATAGAGTATCCTCCTAGGTTGTGAAGGATTTTGTTTTGGCTGTCCCTTCTTGTATAGCCCATTTGATCGATAGACCAGTTTGAGGTCCGTTTTTTGTTTATGGCTATTTCTTCGTCCAATAGAAATTTTAATATTGGTGTTGAGATATCATGGATTTATCTCATAGGTATGGTCGGTTCTATCCCTCTTGATGGACTTCCTTGTTGTTAGTGCGGAGATTTAATACTCCTTTGTTGTTGTGATATGTTTTTTCTAGTGGAGTTTGAAAGTTAGAGGCCGATGGTCTTTCCTGTAATCTCTTCTTATGTTGGAAAGTTATAAACTCTCTAGCTTGAGTTCTTTGTTCTCTGGTGGTGGTCTTGACTTTGACCTTGGTTTTGAGATTGATATTTCTTCTTTGATGATGTTATTCTTGGGTGGATTCATGAAATCCCCATTTCAGTAATATTTTGGCCTGGTGAGTCTTGGCGGAGTAATTCTCCTCAATGATATAAGTCTGTGGCTATTTCTTTGCCTTCATGGAGTATTGCATTGGTTAATTCCCAACTTAAGTTGCATTTCTTTGAGTTGCTAAATTTTTTGCCTTTAGTAGTGTGGTTTTCATCCTTGATAAGTGTTATGTTTGGATAGTTCATTCCCTCTAGCGGATATGGAGTGGGTTATATGCATTTTTAACCAATGATTTTTTCTTTTGCATAACTTCTATTTTGCATCTATGTTTCATTCCCTCCATCTTATATAGAGTTGGTTGCTTATGTTATTAGTCAATGGTTATCCCTCTAGTGATTTTTCTCTCTAGATATGTCTTGACTGTTGCTTGGTATGATTTATCTTGAATATGTTAGATCCAAATACTAGAGTCAATTTGAGATTATTGACATTGATATTGCCTTATTAGCCCAGTTTTGGGTTTTGACTCCTTGGAATGGCGATTTGGAAGTATGATAGGTTTGGAGCATTAATGCCTACCCATTTTTTGTTTTGATTTAGATATTTTTGATTGAGAGGTTCAGTCTTGGTATTGAGATTTCATCTTGGTGCTGTAAAGCTATCGTGGACCCTTCATTTTGAACTTGTTTCAGTTAGAATTTCATATAGGTTGGTTGAGCCAACTCTATAGTTGCCTATTCGCTCTTTTAGACTTCGGTTAGATTATAGTTAATTATTGTTCAGATGATAGCCCATGGACCTCGTATTTGTTATTTTAGTTTTGACCTTAAGTTTTAGCTTTTTTTTGGAATTTGGAATGATTTACTCAGTGGGAGTAATATTCTCGAGTTGGATTCAGTATGTCTTTACTCTCGGTAGATGAGACATCCTGGAGTGGAATATTCAGTGATGAGTAGTTATACCTTTGATTTCTAGATTTTAGTTTGATTTTCATTTGGACGGGTTGTGGGATTGGTAAGGATTGTGTTTCGCGATTATCCTCATTTGTATGCCCATATAGAGCTTTATGATGTTATTCTCATGTTTGCCTTATGGAATTTCAGCGGATCAGCTTTAGTTCTTGGAGTTCTCTGTGATAAGACTGTGTGGACGAGACTCAAGGGATTTTTCTTTTCGCTTGGAGTAGAAATGTAATACCCCAAAAATCCAAACCAATGTTAGCATCATGTTTCAAGCTCATGCATAGTACATTATCATTATTGGATAGTTTCAAGAGTTAGTTTGAGGTATATTAAGGCCTCAAATAACTCCCAGCTACTAGATGAAACAAAATAATCCTTACCCATTGAAATTTTTATAAGAATGCTGCTTTAGTCAACTTCAAATGAATATATCTTTTTCTCTACTCAGAATTTTTCAGCTCAAGAACCACCAAATGGTAGGAAATTTAATTAGCATTTAATTGATACCAGTTTTTCCCAAATCCGATACTCGGGTGAGAAATTATGGAACTTTTAGTGAAACCAGTAGCTCAATACGAGCAACACCGCGTCGCAGTGAACCTAAATATGGCGTTCGGCCTTTCAAGTGTGCCATCGTGATAAGCACCACATCACACCGATGTTCCATTTTGCAATTATCACTTTTCAGTGACGCTATGCGATAGCACCGTGTTGCGCTAGAGTGCCAGTTTGCACTAGTAAATTTCCAGTGACGCAACACAATTCCACTTCGTTGCATCAAAGTGCATTTTTGCACTTGTCTGTGGAATGCAGTTTCAAAAAAATTCTAGTGACTCACCATAATGGCATCGCATCGTGGTGAAGCCCAAAAACGTTATTCCAGTGAAAAAAATTTCAATTATTTTAGGGGCAGTTGGGTCTTTTTCCTTAGCCCTAATCAGCCTAAAACACGAAATCAATTCCCTAAAAGCCTACTTAGTCATTATTTTATTCAATTCCTCTCAAATCAAGAGCATTCTATCTTAAATAGAAAACCCTAGCCTTCAAAATTCAAGGTCAAATCTCAAGAATTTGCCATCAATTCTCACGAATTCATCAACCTAGGTATGTTAACTATTCATTCATGGGTCCCTTTCACACATGGAGTCCAAGTATCCAAATTTACTTTAAAGTTGTGATCTTCACAAGTTACCATGATTTTAAATTGTGATTTTAACCATGAATCTCTACGTATGTTGACTTTATACCATGCTTACATGAAATTGGTATTTGTCAAACCCCACATGTTTTAATGTTGTTATTCACTAATATAAATCATGCATAAGTGTTACTGATATCGAATTCATCCTATTACTCCATGTTTTATACTATTCTCATGATTATCTTAAACTATGAATACCAAGTGTTTGATGAAATGCCTACAAGAGTGAATTTAGAATAAATGCTTTCATATTATTTAACCAAACTTTAGTACTATTTTACTATTATTGCTATCAAGTCTCAGGGATTATGAATACCCAAAAATTTAGCTTTTTACTTAGTCTCATTATCTTCAAAATAGTTTTAGAATATGTTATGAGCATTATCTGTTCAGTCAACATCATAATTAGTTAAACTTATAACAGTTCAGTATTCTGAGTCAGTTCAGTTGTGAGTAGGATTTAGCACCGAGCGAATGCAGGGATGATGTATTCCTTGTCAGATAGGTAGGGTTATTATTAGCATTCCCTATACTCCAGAACTATGTATTCAGCATAGGATATGAGGAGTCACCCATCCGTTAGGATTGACTACCTCGAAAGGGTCACCTATCAATTTAGGCTTGACAACCTTAGTCCTTCGGGATAGCATATCAGTGGATCCACAAAGCTAGTATTAGGACCCGTAGCATGGTACTGACACCCTTCTAACTGGGGTCTTAGGTTTTACTCCAAATTCCTCATTGGGGCATGTCGGTTAGATAATAGCTCCCACAGTCTTAGTCTAGTAATCAGTTTAGTAATTTAGTCTCAGTTGCATGACCATAGCATACAGATATCAGTTATTTAATTATTAGATTTGTGTATTACAGTTTGGAGATTGTATTCAGAACATGTTTATGCTTGGTCACATATTCTCAGTATTTAGAGATTTTACATATTTTTAATATTTATAGATTTCACGCATCTTCAGTATTTATAGATTTCATATATACTATTCAGTATTTCATGTTTCTATTTGTTAAGTTAGTTATTATTCATGTGCATAAAACCATGCATGTCAAAATACATTATTTATCATACCAGTACATTTAAGGTACTGATCGCATACTCTTTTCTTATGTTATGATGTATAATTTCATAGGTTCTGATGCCTAATGCTCGGATCACACATAGACCTTCCAGATTATCAGTCGAAGAAGTGGTGAGTTCTCATATTTTGAGAATAGACTATATTTATTTTCATGTTTTCAGTTTAGTAGTTAGTTGGAGTTAGTTGGGGCCTATCCTATCAACTCGTATTCAGTCATTTTAGAGGCTTTTGGATATTTCAGACAGTTAGTCGGTTCTCAGATTTCAGTTGTCATTATCAGATATTTTATCAGTATTATCAATTTTGTTTATAGATTTTATTAGATTTATTACTTAAAACCTTATGGACTTCCTTAGTTAAACTACACATATGACCTGTTGTTATTAGTTTTACTCAGTGCTCAAAGTAGGTACCAGCTCATGGGTTATCTAGTGGTCCCTCAGGATTGTAAGCACCAGTTGGTGCCTAGGGTGTACTCTCGGTGCATTACAAACTTGGTATAAGAGCCTAAGATTTTAAAGTGTCCTAGGAAGCCTGAAAGCTGCATCAACTAAAGTCTAGTGCATAGGTGTGAAGTGCGCCACACTTATGGATAAGAGGCTCTGAGGCATTTTAGGAAAAGATTCCCTTCTTTCGGTATTTATGTTGTTTGACTGAGCATGAGCTCATATTAAAATCTCTATCTAATTTATTCTTCCTTCTATTATAGAACATGCCACCCAGAAAGACAAACGAAAAAAGAAATATAAACCAGCCAGCACCTCCGCCAATTCAGAAAGATCCCCTAAATGAGTATGTTTCTCATGCAGAGTTTAGAGATGCATTCACTACTATAGCTCACTCTGTAGCGGCTAAGAATTCTTAGTCGGTCACTATTTTGGCTAACCCAATGGCCAATAATTTCGTAACTAGGATTTCGGACTTCACCTGAACGAATCTTTCTTATTTTCAAGATCCAAAATTGAAGAGGATCCCGAAGAATTCTTAGGCATGGTCAAGAAGGTAACAAATATTATGGGGATAATTGCATGTGAGAGTAGTGAGTTAGCTACCTATCAGTTACAAGATGTGGCTAATACATGGTTTAAGCAGTAGAAGGAAGATAGAGGCGCGGATGTCGGGCCTATAGAATGTGAAAAGTTTGCTAATGCCTTCTTAGATGGGTTCTTTTCATTAGAGTTGAGAGAGGCTAAGGTGTTAGAGTTTGTTAATTTGAGGCAGGGAAATATTAGTGTCAAGGAGTATTTCCTCAAGTTTACTCATTTATCTTGGTATGCTCCTCATGTGTAGCTGATAGTAGGTCTAAGATGAGCAATTTTTTGTCTGGCATATCTGACAGTGTGGTCAAGAAGTGTAGGACTGTAATGTTGATTAAAGAGATGGACTTGTCTAGGTTGATAGTCTATGCTCTTCAAATTAAAGAAAAAAATACTAAAGAGAGAGAGAGAACAAGAGGGATAGAATGGGTAGCTTTTATTTCAATCAGCCAAGGTCAGAGGTGGTAACCATCCTCACTTTTATTAAAAATCATTAGCCCTAGCTCCATCTTCATCTAGTTCCCTTGTACCCAAATTTAAAAATGATAATTCGGATAGGGGGATAGGCTTTAAGTCCCAAGATAGTGTTAACAATGGTCGTACAAATCCCCTTTCCCAAAAATATGGTAGAAACTATTAGGGTGAGTGCAGAGTAGGCAATGATGTATGTTTTGGGTTTGGCAAAATAGTCCATCAGATTTGGGAGTGTCAGGTAGTTGCTTAGAAAGGTAGGGATTTGTGCCAGTAGGGCTAGTCCCAACAGTCATCAGTTCCAGCAGGCCGCCTGACTTAATAGGGTGCCATTTCCAGCACTACTAGTGATCAGTGTTAGAACAGGCTCTATACACTTCAGTCCTTATAGGATCAGGAAAATTCTCCCAATGTGGTTATTGGTACATTACAGGTCTTTTATGTACATTTTTATGCTTTACTAGACCCTGGAGCTTCTCTTTCTTTTGTAACCCCTTATATAGCCATTAACTTTGGAGCCAGTCCTGATATCTTAGCAGAGCCCCTTTCAGTGTCTACCCCAATAGTGTCTCTATTGTGAACGGACAGGTATACAGGAACTGTCCGATCACAATATCTTAGAGGGTCACTTTAGTTGATCTAGTAGAGTTAGAGATGATGGATTTTGACGTCATTTTTAGCATGGATTGGCTCCACTCATACTATTCTTCAGTTGATTATCGAAACTTGAATAGAGGGGTAGTACTACAACTCTTAGGGGTAATCTTATTTCATACTTTAGAGAGAGAAATATGATATCCAAAGGGTACCTTTATCATTTTATTCGAGTCAAAGACTCTAATTCTAAGACTCCTAACCTCGAGTTAGTTTCATTATTGAGGGAATTTCTAGATGTGTTCCCTGAAGATCTTTCTGGAGTTCCTCCCAAAAGGGAAATTGACTTCGAAATAGACCATCTTCCAGATACTCAGCCTATTTCTATTTCTCTATACAGAATGGCTCCAGCCAAACTCAAATAATTGAAAGAATAGTTGGAGGATCTCTTAGATAAGGGATTCATCGCGGCCAACGGCTCCTCGTAGGGTGCATCAATTCTATTTGTGCATAAGAAAGACGATTCTCTTAAAATGTGTATTAAGTATCATTTGTTGAACAAAGTCATAATTGAAAAAAAATACACACTTCCAAGAATCGATGACTTTTTGACCAACTTCAGGGTGCCAGTTATTTTTCTAAGATAAACCACAGATCCAGCTATCATCAGCTTAGAGTTAGAGAATATTACATTTCAAAATAGTTTTCAAAACTCGGTATGGTCACTTCGAGTTTCTAGTCGTGTCCTTTGATCTCACAAATACCCGAGCAACCTTTATGGACTTGATGAACAGAGTATTCAAGCAGTACTTGGACATGTTTGTCGTAGTCTTTATTGATGACATTCTTGTCTACTCCCATAATGAAAATGATCATGCGAATCACCTCAGATTAGTATTGCAGACTCTTAGAGCCGATTAGTTGATCGCCAAATTTAGTAAGTGAGAATTTTGGCTAAGATTAGTAGCTTTTCTTGGCCATATTATTTTTAGTGATTGCATTAGAGTCGATCCTCAAAAGATTGAGGCGATGAGAAACTTGCACAGACCTATCACTCCATCAGATATTAGATATTTCTTGGGTTTAGTTGGCTATTACCGATGGTGTGTTGAAGGATTTTCATTATTTCATCCCCATGTCCAAATTGTTTCAGATGAAAGTTAAGTTTCAGTGGTCAGATTCTTTTCAAAAAAGTTTTTAGGAGTTGAAGACTCGACTTACTACAACGCCAGTTTTGACATTGCCAGATGGTTCTGATGGATTTTTTGTGTACTGTGATGCTTCCAGAGTTGAGTTGGGATGCGTTTTGATATAGAGGGTCAAGGTTGTTACCTATGCTTCTAGACAGCTTACGCTGGATGAAAAGAATTACCCTACCCATGATCTTGAGTTATCCACTATTTTATTTGCCTTAAAGATTTGGAGGCACTATTTGTATAGGGTGCATATTGATGTGTTCACAGATCACAAAAGCCTGCAGTATGTATTTTTGAAGAAGGATTTAAATATGCATCAGAGGAGATAGTTAGAATTGTTGAAAGATTATGATATGAGTGTTTTGTATCACTTGAGCAAGGCCAATATAGTGGAAACTACCCTAAATATATTGTCTAGGAGTAATGTTGCTCATGTTAAGGGTAATAAGAAGAAGTTAGTTAGAGAAGCTCATCAGTTTGCCAGATTAGGTGTTCGTTTTGTTAATTTAGCTGAAGGTAGTGTTTTGGTTCAGAAAAGTTTGAAATCTTCTTTAGTTGCCGAAGTGAAAGAAAAGCTAGATAGGGATCGTAGTCTAGTGAATTTAAAATAGTCAGTCAGAGATAAAAAAGTAGAGGTTTTCTCCCATGGGGGACATGGGGTACTGCGTCTCCAGGGTAGATTATATGTGCCGTGTGTTAATGAGTTGGGACAGTGAATTCTTGATGAAGCACATGATGTACGTTACTTTATTCATCCAGGGGCCATGAAGATGTACCACGATCTATAGAAAATCTCTTTGTGGGGTGGGACGAAGAGAGATATTACAAAGTTTATGGCTAAGTGCTCCACTTGTCAAAAGGTTAAGATTGAGCATCAGAAGCCTAGTGGCTCTAGGCAGGAGTTCAGTATTCCCACTTAGAAGTGGGAGGAAGTGAACATAGATTTTGTAACACGTTTGCTTTGTACTCATCAACATCATGATTTGATTTGGGTCATTATGGATAGGATGACCAAATCAACCTATTTCTTTCCATTTCATACTTCAGTTTCAGGAGAGCACAATGCAAAACTCTATCTTAGAGAGTTGGTCAAGTTGCACGGCATTCCGTTAGCTATCATCATAGATAGAGGTACTCAATTTACATCTCACTTTTGGAAAGCTTTTCAGAAGGGTCTTGGTACCCAAGTTCATCTCAATACAGCCTTCCACCATCAGAGAAATGGTCAAGCAGAAAAGACTATTCAGACCCTTGAGGATATATTGAGAGCGTGTGTAGTCGACTTTAAGGGCAGTTGGGATGACTACTTGACTTTGATTGAATTCACGTATAATAAAAACTATCATTCAAGTATTCAGATGGCTTTATTTGAGGCTTTATATGGAAGGAGAAATATATCTCTAATTAGTTGGTTTGAGGTAAGAGAAACCACTTTGATAGGGACTGACTTGGTTTTTGATGCTTGAGAGAAAGTACAGTTGATTAGTGATATAAGCCTAAGGAGCACAAGGATCACAAGGTCTTGAATAAGGTTAAAGATTTAGATTTTGATAGTGATTGAAGACATTTTATTGAAGCTTTTTCAAAGCCTTATCCAAGTGAAGAAAGGAAGAGGGTTCCCACACTCAAGAGGCACATTTGATTATGTATAGCCCCAAATCTGGTACTCAAAATGCTACACGATGCTCATAACCCCAAAGGACCACTGATATATGTACCTGAACACTGCATAATATACCGTATAAATGTGGAAATAGTAGGCTGAAACATGCCATAAGGTTCAAAACTAATAAACATCTGATAAAACCTTATCAGAATAATGTGGTACGACAATACAAAAACTAAAAAAATGTCTGGAAATATCTAGTCTGAAAACACTATAGTCTGAAAGACTCTAAATTGTATGAATAAGGAGTTAATGGGACATGTCCCCAACTAACTCCAACTACTGATATAAACTAAATAATGAATAAATGAATTAATGATCATGTCCTCGAAGGATGAGGACTCACTGCTAACTCTGACTGCTGAAACTGGAATGCTACTGATGTTTTGGAGCTCGTACTTCTGAATCTATGGTATAAAACACCATAGCTCAAATATGTCAGTACATTTAAATGTACTGGTATGCAAATAAGGTAGGCTGAATACAAAGGGTTCAAATGCATGAACAATGCTAATTGACTGAATAACATGAACGTGAGGATACATGCATGAATAAGTGACTGTAACTAAATTCGTGATGGTACAAACTACTGAATCTGATTACAGATAGCATGAGTCACTGATAACTAATATAACTAATACTTAGTGACTATATCTGACAGTCTAGGTTCTAATAGAACTAACTGAGTTTCGTACTATTCTTTGTTGACTATATCTGACAGTCCTAAAATTCTAAAGAACTATCTGAGTTCTATTACTGAGATTGAGTCTGAAACTATAACTGTGAGAAGGAGTCATCTAACTGACATGCCCTAAATAAAGCAATATATCTAGGTTGGGGTCCAATCTAAAACCCCAATTGGAAGGGTGTCTATACTGTGCCATTGGAAAAGACAAGTTGTGGGTGACCCTAATTGACAATGTACCCAAAAGAGAACGGTGGGACCCTTATCTAAAACTTTTTATCCACCTCATCAATCCTCATCTTTTAGTGTTGATGTCTCAACCTATGCTGGATACATAGTTTTTGAATGCAAGGATTGCTTCTAAGGATCACACCCTCAACTATCAGTGTGTGTCCTCATTCTTGGGATCACTCGGTGTTAAATTCTACTCCATCTGAATACACACTGAACATGATTACCTGAACTGAACTAGACTAAGTTCATTGAGTTCCGTTGACTGACGGAATAATACTGAGATGACTGAAGTACTGAGCTTTCTGAGAATACTGGGATTACTGAGTTTATTCGGTTTTTCTGAGTGACTTAACTGACTGAATTCTACTGAACATGGCTTGACTAAGGATATCATGAAAACATGACACTGTCTCTAGGAACACAACTAAATTGTTAGGTATTAGACACCCCCAAAACTCGATAGCATAATATGTAAATCATGACAGAAGCCTAAAAGCCCAACAATGGCTATATACTCACAATTCAGTAAAATATTTCAATGAACACCTGGGGTATATAACTTGTACATGAATAGGGAATACATAATTGCATACTATATCGTGGTATTAATCAATTCTCATGGACAATTTATCAAATACAATCATATAAACTAACCATGGCATGGTTTCTTCTCTTATTAGTTCACATAGGCAATTCATCAAGCACATAATGGACATAGTAATGTAGACGACATTGTACAACAAGTAAAAATCATAATTCAATTCTAATTTCACAATTCAAGGGTTTAATAATGGGTTCACATGAATCTACTCATACAATAATGAATTCCACATATAATTTATTACCAAACATGGATTAGAATTCAATTGGTCATTATCAACATGAACAAAAGAAAACCCAACATGGGATTCATAAAAATCCATATACTTGAACTTTGAAAAAGAGATTCTTGAGCTTCATGGGTGAAAGGGACCCATGAATCAACAATTGACATACCTTGATTATAAGTTTCTTGAAGTTTATGGAGAGATTCTCGAAATTGGCTTTGATTTCTAGAAAGCTAGGGTTTTATTTCATAGGAGAGAATGTTCTTGATTTTGGGAAAAAGTGAGTAACTAATGATTTGAAACATTTTTATGGATTAAATCCAGCACCTGGATGTGTTAAAACCTTACGAAAAGATCAATTTATCCCTGGACAAAATATTTATTTTTTGTCAAAATTTTCCAATTTTGTAGGCTGGCGAAACGCAGTGCTATCGCACAGTGTCTCTCAAATTGGACAACTGGGAAATTGGGAGATGGCGAGTTGTGAAGATATCAAGTTGCCACTTTGAATGCGACCTGGAAGTTTGGTGCGACACAGAGACATCGCAGAGGTTCAATAGAAAAAGGATAATTGGGATTTAGGAGCTCTCCACATTGCGGTGTAATCACGGAGTCTTACTGGAAACTGACAAACGTCATTTTCTCTTATGGTGAAATGTACCACTAGCTGAAATGATGGTATTTTCTAATTGAAACTTTAAATCGCCATTTCTTACCCGGTTATCAGATTTAGGCGAATTTGGTATCGATGGAAAGCTTATTCAATTTCCCACACAACGAAAACTCAAAATATTTAAAATTCCACATATATAAAAGTGTAATCCTCTTTAAATCATGTCTTTGACATCTTCAGGATAAATTTAAGTTAGTTAGAACTACGGGGAATTACAATATCCCCCCTTGAGAATATTTATACTTGAATAAAACTGACTGAGATGGGAGAATTAATACACTGAAGCACATGCTGAACATGAACAATAGAAACATGATTTCATGACTGATATAATTGATAAGCTAAAAGTATTATACTAAATATGCATATCTTATACATGAATAATGGATTTATGACTGCATGATTGAATTACTGATAAGATGAGTTTCTAATCAAACTAAACATGCATATCTGATGCATGAATACATGACTGAACTGACACTTGAATGCATGACTGACTATGCAATAGTAATTGATACCATGTTTATAATGGAATTCTGAACATGAACTGGACACCAAGTTTTAACGAAAATATTAACATGAAACTAAAAGGATTAATGAAAGCCGTTACCTTGGGTTGAGTCTGAATTAGTGGAGAAGAGGTTAGGATACTTGGTACGCATGTCTTCTTCTGCTTCCCAAGTATCTCCCTCAATGGAATGATTCTTTCAAAGGACTTTGACTAGAGGGACTCCTTTGTTCCTCAGTCTGCGAGTCTGATAGTCAAGAATTTCCACTGAAATCTCTTTAAAAGAGAGGTTGTTCTGAATATCTGTGCTCTGAATAGGGACTACAACTACTAGGTCACCTATGTACTTCTTGATCAAATAGACATAGAAGACTGGAGGAACAGAGGCTAGATCTAAATGCAATTCGAGCTCATAAGTTACTTTTCCGAAGCAACTGAGAATTTTGAAAGGACCAACATATCGGGGACGAAGCTTTTCCTTCTTGATGAATATCTTCACTCCCTTCATCGGGGAGATATTTAGATAAACATAATCACCAATATCGAACTCAACATATTTTTTGCACACATCTGCATAAGACTTCTTTTGGCTCTGAGCAGCCTAAAGTCTTTCTTTGATCAACTGTACTTTCATAAGGCATTGAATACTATGTCAGGTCATATATCTAAGTCTTCACTATATTCAAACCAACCAACTGGAGATCTACTCACTATATTCAAACCAACCAACTGGAGATCTACACCTTCTACTATAGAGAGGTTCGAATGGAGCCATCTTAATACTGGAATGATAGCTGTTGTTGTATGCAAACTCAATCAAAGGTAAGTGGTCACCCCGACTACCCTTGATATCAATTGCACATGCTCGCAACATATATTCTAAAGTATGAATGTTCCTTTCTGCTTGACCATCTATCTGGGTATGGAAGGTTGTACTGAGATTAACTTGGGTACCAAGACCCTTTTGGAATGCTTTCCAAAAATGAAAGGTGAACTGGGTACCTCTATCTGAGACAATAGATAAAGGAACACCGTGCAATATGACCAACTCTCTGATGTAGTGTTTTGTATAATCCTCGGCTGAATAAGAGGTATGTACTGGAAAAAAATGAGATGATTTGGTCATCCTTTCTACAATGACCCTAACTGAATCATGCTGATGACAAGTAAGAGAAGTCCATGTTCACTTCTTCCCACTTCCAAGTAGGAATATTAAACTCTTGAATAGACCCACTAGGCTTGTGATGCTCTATCTTAACCTAATGACATGTAGATCACGTAGCAACAAAATCGGCCACATCTCTCTTCATCCCACTCCACCAATAGATCTCCCGCAAGTTGCAGTACATCTTTGTGGCCCCTAAACGAACAGAGTAGTGCGTACCATGTGCTTTTTCAAGAATTTGCTACCTCATGTCATATATTCTGGGAACACACAGACGACCTTGACAACGTAATACACCATCTCCCCCTTAAGAGAAAACCTCAACCTTCTGATCCTTGACTGACTCTTTCAACTTGACTAGAATAGGATCTCTATCTTGCTTATCTTTTACCTCGAAAATAAGAGATGATTCTAAACTATTCTAAACCTATATATCACCCTCCTATGTATCGACTAAGCGGACACCTAGTATGGAAAAATTATGGACTTCTTATTAAAACTTCTCCTTACTGCCCTTAACATGAGAAACACTACCCATAGACAGTCTACTAAGAGCATCAACCACTACATTGGACTTACTTGGATGATAAAAGACACTCATGTCATAATATTTCAAGAGCTCTAACCACCTTCTCTGACGAAAATTAAGATATTTCTAAGAAAAGAAATATTGAAGGATCTTATAATCTGTGAAGACATCTACATGACCACCGTACAAGTAATGCCTCAAAATCTTTAGGGTAAATACTACGGCTGCTAACTCAAGATAATGAGTCGGACAATTCTTTTCATGAGGTTTAAGAGGTCTAGAGGCGTAGGGTATGACCTAACCATGGTGTATAAGGACATAATGCAAACCTACTTTAGATGCATCATAATACACCACGAACCCATCTGGACAATCTGGGAGAGTCAAAACTGGGGCTGAGGTGAGTTGAGTCTTCATATCCTGAAAACTCTTCTCACAAGGATCTGACTACTGAAACTTGACTTTCTTTTGAGTCAATCTGGACATAGGGAATGCAATAGAAGAAAATCCATCAACAAACCATCTGTAATAGCTAGGAAAACCCAAAAAACATGATATTTGATGGAAAGATAGGTCTAGGCCAATTTTTTACTGCTTTGGTGTTTCAAGGATCTACTTTAATGCCATCACCGGAAATGATATGACCAAGGAATGCTACTGACCTTAGCAAAGATTTGCACTTACTAAATTTGACAAATAGTTGATGATCTCTGAGAGTTTGAAGTACAATTCTAAGATGAACATGTCTAAGTACTGCTTGAACACACGGTTCATCAAGTCTATAAAAACTGCAGGGGCATTGGTAACACCAAAGGACATGACTAGGAATTCAAAGTGACCATATCGAGTTTAGAAGGATGATTTTAGAATGTTACATTCCCTGACTCTGGGCTTATGATAGCCTGATCTGAGGTCTATATTAGAGAAATAGCTGGCACCCTGAAGTTGGTCAAAAAAGTAATCGATTCTAGGAAGTGGATACCTATTCTTGACCATGACTTTATTGAGCTGACAGTAATCAATGCACATTCTGAGAGAACCATTTTTCTTGCATATAAATAAGACTGGTACACCCTACGGGGACACATTGGGTCTGATAAATCCCTTATATAAGAGATTCTTTAACTACTCATTTAGTTCTTTGTGTTCTACTGGTGCCATTCTGTATGGCGAAATAGATATACGCTTAGTATCTAGTAGAAGATCAATGTCAAAATCTATTCTCCTATCGAGAGGAATTCCTGGAAGATTTTTGGTAAAGATATCTGAATATTTACTCACAACTGGGACTAATTTAAGAGTGGGAGTTTCAAAACTAGTGTTCTTAACTCAAACAAGATGATAGACACATACTTTAGATATCATTTTCTGTGCTGGAAGGTAGGAAACAAGATGACCTCTGAAAGCTAAAGTACTACCCCTCCTCCACTCTAGGAAAGGTTTATTCAGAAACTAGAAGTGGACTATTTTGTTTTTAAAGTCGACTATGGCATATCAAGAATAAAGCCAATCCATGCCGAGAATGACATCAAATCAGTCATCTCTAATTCAATTAAGTTTGCTTAGGTAACTTTCCTAAATATCATAATCAAGTAGTTCCTGTATACCCACTGAGCTATGATGGTTTTACCCACTAGGGTAGATATTGAGAAGGGCTTTGCAAGAATTTTGGGACTGTCTCCGAAATCAACTGCTATATAAGGAGTAATAAAAGACAAGAAAGATCCTGGATCTAGCAAAGCGTAAACATGCAAGTGAAAGATTTGTAATGTACTATAAACTACATTAGGAGAATTTTCATGATCTTGCTCGGACTAAAGAGCATAATGTTTATTTTGTCATTGCCCACTAGTAGCACTAGAAATGGCACCCTGCTAATTTGGGCGACCAGAATGGGCTGAGGAATGATTTTGAAGACCCTAATAACCAGACTAGGGATAATCTCTGACTCTATGGCCTGGCTTGCCACATCCAAAATAGACATCACTGCCAGCTCTACAATACTTAGTTCTTACCACAAGTTTGACAAAGGGGATTAGTTTGGGCATTGCTGACAGTACCCTAAGACTTAGAGCCTGGCAACCTATCTCTATTTACATCCCTGAACTTAGTAGCTGGAGCACTAGCTAAAGAAGGAGCTAGAACGGATAACTTAGGATGGAAGTAAGAACAGTTTTCTCCCTCTGACTTAGGCTGAGTAAAGTTGAAACTACCTGTCCATGCTCTCTTATTATGCCTCTCTCTCATCTTAATATTTTGTTCTTCTATCTATTGAGCATGGGTCATAATCCTAGCTTTGTTTATGTCACTATTTCACATCGCAGACCTATACTTATTGACCACACTATCATTCACCCCATAAATAAACTTACTCATCTTGGCCCTACTATTTGCAACCATATGCAGATCATATCTAGATAATTGAGTAAAGTTAAAAGAATACACTTTCACCTTCATGTTGCCCTACTTGAGGTTAATAAATTCTAACACCTTGGCTTCCATCAGCTCTTGGGGAAAGAGTATATAAGAATGCATTGACAAACTCCTCCAACTCAATAGGCCCTACATCAACTGATCTATCTGACTTCTATTATTTGAACCAAGTGTGAGCAATATCTTACAATTGATATGCAACTAGCTCAACACTCTCAATAGCATTAATCCCCATGATATCCATAACTTTCTGAACATGGTCTAATAACTCCTGAGGATCCTCTCCTGACATAGACCTGAAAAAGAATAGAGGATTCATTTAGGTGAAGTTTCAAATCCTGGCTAGAGCTGAACTGGCTACTGGGTTGGACAGCATGATAATTGGTCATTCATTCTGAGCAACAACTGAATTAGCAAGAGTGCTGAATACATCCATGAATTTTATATGAGAAACATGTTCATCCAAGGGATCTGCTTGGATTTGCTGATAGGCTAACTAATTTCCATTTGTTCTTTTGGGAGGTATGTTCGATAGAAGAAAGGGAGAACAAATTACACTGATAGTTAATTTTAAGCTCACGCTCACTGGCACGACATGAATACTGAAAGAAGGGAAACTATTCCTAAAACACTTCATAGCCTCCTGTACATAAATATGGCACACAACATACCCATATATAAGATTATACTAGATGTGGCTTTCAGACTTCCTAGGACTCTATTGAACCTGGCTCTGATATCAAGTTTGTAATACCCCAAATCTGGTACTCAAAAATCCACACGGTGTTTATGACCATGAAAGACCATAAGATAACCCATGACTGATATCTATACCTGAACACTTCATAATATAATGTATAAATATAGAAATAGTAGGCTGAAACATGCCATAAGGTTCAAAACTAATAAACATCTAATAAAACCATATCTATATAATATGGTACGACAATACAAAAACTAAAACAATGTCTGAAAATATCTATTCTAAAAACACTGTAGTATGAAAGCCTCTAAACTGTCTGAATAAGGAATTGATGGGACATGTCCCCAACTAACTCCAACTACTACAATTAACTAAGTAATGAAGAAATAAAGTAATTATCATGTCCTCAAAGAATGAGGACTCACTCCTAACTCTCATTGCTGAAACTGGAATGCTACTGATGCTCTGGAGCTCATGCTTCTAAATCTATGGTATAAAACACCATAGCACAAATGCGTCAGTACATTTGAATGTACTGGTATACAAATAAGGTATTCTTAATACAAATAGTTCAAATGTATGAATAATGCTAACTAACTGAATAACATAAATGTGAGAATACATGCATGAATAAGTGACTGTGATTGAATTCATGATGGTACTAACTATTGAGTGTGATAACTGATAGCATAAGTCACTGATAACTAATATAACTAATACAAAGAAATGGTATCTGAGAGTCTAGGTTCTGATGGAACTAATAGAGGTAATTGTATCTGATAGTCCTAAAATTTTAAAGAACTATCTGAGTTATATTACTGTGACTGATTCTCATACTGTAACTATGAGAAGTAGTCATCTAACCAACATGCCCCAAATAAAGCAATATAGCTAGCTTGGGGTCCAATCTGTAACCCCAATTGGAATAGTGTCTTTACCGTGCCACTGGTAAGGACAAGCTATGGGTGACCCTTATCTTATAATATCCCTAAAAGAGAATGGTGGGACCCTCATCTGACAATGTTTATCCACCTCATCAACCCTCATCATCAGTGTTGATCTCTCAACCTATGCTAGCTATATAGTTTTGGAATGCAAGGATTGCTTCTTAGGATCACACCTCAATTGTCAGTTTGTGTCCACATCTTTGGGTTCACTCGGTGCTAAATTATACTCCTATTTAAATAGACACTGAACAGGATTGACTGAACTTAACTGGATTAAGTTCATTGAGTTTTGTTGACTGACAGAATACTACTGAGATAACTGATGTACTGATCTTTCTAAGATTACTAGGATTACTGAGTTTACTGAGTTTTTCTGAGTCACATGACTGACTGAATTCTACTGAACATGGCGTGATTGAGGATATCGTGAAAACATGACACTGCCTCTAGGTACACATCTAAATTATTGGGAATTAGACACTTCCAGTACTCAATAGAATAATATGTAAATCATAACACAAGCCTAAAAGCCCAACAATGGCTATATACTCACAATTCATTAAAACATTTCAGAGAACACTTGGGGTGTATCACTTGTACATGAATGAGGAATAGATAATTTCATACTATATTGTGGCATTAATCTATTCTCATGGACAATTTATCAAATACTTGCACATAAAGTAATCATTGCATGGTTTCTTCTCTTATTAGTTCACATAGGCAATTCATCAAGCACATAATGAACATAGTATTTGTAGACAACATTGCACAACAAGTAAAAATCATGATTCAATTCTAATTTCACAATTCAAGGGTTTAATCATGGGTTGACATGACTCAACTCATAGAATAACTACTTCCACATAAAATTTATCACCAATCATGGATTAGAATTCAATTGGTCATTATCAACATGAACAAAAGTAAACCCAACATGGGATTCATAAAAATCCATATACTTGAACTTTGAAAAATAGATTCGTGAGCTTCATAGGTGAAAGGGACTCATGAATCAACACTAGACATACCTTGACTATAAGTTTCTTAAAGTTCTTGGAGAGATTCTCAAAATTGGCTTTGATTTCTAGAAAGCTTGGGTTTGTCTTCTTGGGAGAGAATGTTTGTTATTTGGGGAAAAGTGAGTAAATAATGATTTGAAATATTTTTAGGGATTAAATCCCATACCTGGACGTGTTAATACCTTTGGAAAAGACCAATTTATCTCAGGACAATATTTTTTTTCATCAAAATTTCCTAATTTGGTAGGCTGGCGCGACGCTATGCTATCGCTATGTGTCTCTGAAATTTGACAACTGGGAAATTAGAAGATGGCGTGATGTGGAGATATGGCATTTCCACTTTTTTTGTAACCTAAAAGTTTGGCGCGACACGGAGACATCGCGGAGGTTTACTGGAAAAAGGACAATTGGGATTTAGGAGCCCTTCGTGATGCGGTGTAATCACGGAGTCATAATGGAAACTGACAAACGTCATTTTAGCTTATGGTGCAATGCACCACTAGCTGAAATGACGGTGTTTTACAACTGAAACTTTAAATTGCCATAACTTCTAATTTGGTTATCAGATTTAAGCGAATTTGGTATTAATGGAAAGCTTATTCAATTTCCTACACAACAAAAAGTCTAAATATTGAAAATCCACATATATAAAAGTTTAATAATCTTTAAAGAATGTCTATGACATCTTCAAGATGAATGTAAGCTAGGTAGAAATATGGGGTATTACAATATCTCCCCCTTAGGAACATTCATCCTTGAATGAAACTGACTGAGATGGGAGAAATGATAGACTGAAGCAAATGCTGAACATCAACAATTGAAATATGATTTTATGAACAATATAACTGATAAGCTGAATGTATTATGCTGAATATGCATACCTGATGCATGAATAATAGATTTATGACTGCATGGCTGAATGACTGATAAGATGAGTTTCTCATCAAACTAAACAAACATATCTGATACATGAATACATGACTGAAATGGCACATGAATGCATGACTGACTATGCAATTGTAATTGATACCATGTTTATAATAAAATTCTTAAGATGAACTGGACATCAAGTTTTAACTAAACACCAAGTAGGATTCAGCACCTACCAAGTGCAGGGATGATGACTTCCCCGTCAGATAGGCAGAGTTATTAGTAGAAGTCCCTATACTCTAAAACCACGTAACTAGTGTAGGATATAAGGATCCACCCATTTGTTTAGGCTTGAATACCTCGCAGGGTCATCCGTCAGTTTAGGTAGGACACCCTTACTTTTTTGGGACAACATATCAGGGGATCCACACAGCCAACGTTAGTACCCATGGCACGGTACTGACACCCTTCCAGCTGGGTCACAAGTTGGACCCCAAATTGCTCATTGGGGCATATCGATTAGATGATATCTCCTACAGTCTTAGTCCAGTAATCAGTTCAGTAATTTAGTTTGGCGACATGACCATAGCATACAGATATCAGTATTTTAGTTATCAGATTTTAGTATTACAGTTTATAGATTGTATTCATAACATTTTTATGCTTGGTCACACATTCTCACTATTTACAGATCTCATGAATTCTCAATATTTACAAATTTCATGCATCTTTAATATTTACAGATTTCATGCATTCTATTCAGTATTTTATGTTATCTATTTATTTAGTAAGTTATTATTCATACACATGAAACCATATATGTCAACCTATCTCATTTAGCATACTAGTACATTCGAAGTACTAATTGCATAGTCTTTTCTAGCCCTATGATGTTTCATATCATAGATTTGGATGCCAGTTCCCGAATCAAACATAGACCTTCCATATTATCAGCCGCAGCAGTGGTGAGTCCTCATATTTTTAGGATTGACTATATTTATTTTCATGTTTTTAGTTCAGTAGTTAGTTGAAGTTAGTTGGGGCCTATCCCATCAACTCTCATTCAACCAGTTTAGAGGCTTTCAGATATTTAAGGCGGTAAGTCAGTTCTCAAATTTCAATTGTCATTGTTAGATATTTTATCAGTATTATCAATTTGGTTTATAGATTTTATCACATTTATTACTTAAAACCTTATGGCTTTCCTCAATTAATTTCCGCATATGACCTTTTTCTATCAGTTTTACTTAGTGCTCACATTAGGTACTAGCTTATGGGTTATCTTGCTGTCCCTTAGGAATGTAAGCATCGTGTGGCACCCAGGGTGTACTCTCGGGGCATTACAAGATAGCAGGTGCAAAGTGGTAAAAGAATATTATTTTTGGATTTGGAGTTAGTTTTATGACTCATCTCTTGGTTTTCTTTTCGCTTGGATGAGACTTTATTGATATATGTGGATATAGAGATGTTATCCACATGATGTGATTTAGATATGCATGCATCAGCCTTTTCAGTTCAGTTGGAGGCCAGTTATTTGTTAAGTTGAGTTGGCTATTTTTTAAGTAGAATGAGAGTGATAGTTGAAAAAAGGGATACTTGTGGTTAAATCCATTTCAAATATTTTCTCTCCACTGGGTTATTTGGGAAGTCATTCTTGGAGCAAGCAGGCCTAATACCTCATACTTTTGAGGTTTTGGGATTCTTTCTGTCTATTGACTGTCGGGGACGAAACTCCTTTTTGTAGTGGATATTATAATGACCCTTCAAATCATATTTCATATTTATACTTTTCCTAAATATTTGATATTCTCCATAGTTTCTCCAAGTCATTTATGATTTACTGGGATTGACGGTTTGATTACTAGGCAGTTCGTTTGTTTTTTACAGTCAATTCCCTATTATGAAGTTTTCGCTGGTTCCAAATGGCCACTAGGTAAAAACTTTAGTGAAATGATCTCATTTTCAAATTCCAACTGCACCAAGAGATCCAAAATATTTATTTTGTTCTAGATAGACCTTTGGTTCAGTTCCTAATGCACTCGAGCTTATTTGACCTATTGGTCGAAAAGTTGAAAATTAGAAAAAATAAGTATGGGACCCATATTTAATCAAAATGACCTTGATTGAAAATCTAAATTTTCCATTGCTATCAGAACATCAATTTTAGGCTAGAGATACCCTTGGTTCAGGTCCTAAGGCTGCCAGACTTATTTTGGGCTATTGAGTGAATTTTATGCAAAGTGATGAAATTATAGGTGTGGGCCCCATTTTTTCCTAAACGATCTCCGATGAAATATTTAATGATTCCAATGAATTTGAAACATGGTTTAAATTCAAATTCACTACTAGATTATGTTCTTTGAATTTTGGATGAGTTCCAAAGGTCAAAAACTTATTTTTGAGTTTGTTGTCATCTGGTGCAACTAGGATCGCAGCTAAGAGTGTATGATCATGTATAGCATGATCGCGATCCGTAGGACCATGATTGCGATATCTGAGTATCTTTAAGGGATATATAAAGGCCCCAAGATGCATTTGGTGATTTTTCCTTTACCATTTAGACCTAGAAACCCCAAAATGAGTGCAATAACTAAAAATTAGTCATGGGGATGACTTGGGAGCTTAATTATCATCTTGTATCGCGATTATCTTCAATATTAATGTAAGAATTTCTTGAATTAATGCTTGAATTTCTTAGTTTGATCCAAAACCCCAATTTAGTTTAGGGCTTCATTTTAGCCCAAAGCATGCTTAGCTTTTACCCATTTTTGAGGGTTTTGATTCCTTATATATGTGTAAACTTTGAGTTGTCCTTGAAAACTCATTTTTCGTACGTGGAACCCACTGGGGGTTTTATTGCCATTTTTGGACCTAAAGAATAATAGTGTAATATGGGTATCATTAGAGTCATATTGACGCGTAGATTATGGTTTTGACAGTGTGATGGCATTTTAAGGATTGTAAAGTGAAGACAAGCATATGGTACATAAAGTGAGGTTTTGTAGTTTGTCCTTAAGGTAGGTTTCTATATATTTTTCTTCATATATATCGTGTGATTTCTGTTGCGTGTGAATATGGATGTTAGGATTGACTATGATTAGGATAACTTGGCCTCAATATATTGATGTTTAGGGATTAGATGAGGGTTTTGGACCCGTAAGATGGCATGTTTATAACACTTTTGTATCCTATTGCCTTTCCTCTTTAGTTTTGATTATTTATAGTTTGGATATGATATAATGCTATGTTTAGAGTATGGTTTTATCTTTTAAAGCATGATTTAACAATTTGCCTTATTAGGATAGTGTGGTAGTCATGAAATCGTAAGTTGGGTAGAGCTAACTTTAGTACCCCTTTTTTCTAGTTGAAGTTGCTATCTTAGGCTTGAATACGTCTTACTTGACATCTAGAAGATAAACTATATACCTTAGCATAGTATAGGGAATATTGTGCCTAATTATGGAAATTATGAATTAGAAATGCGATCGTTTGGCCCACTCAGGCCTAAGATTGTGTTAAGTCATATGGACTTAGTTACGGATGATAGACATACATAAGGCTAGTAAACCATAGAATAAGGTACTTCATAACCTGGTAACTTATATTGATGTTCCCGAATTGTGTCTTTTCAGTTATAGTTATAATACTCGTTGTGGAATTGATATTGGGCATTTAGTGATGATATTCCTCCTAGATACATTATGTGGTCTATAGAGACACTATTTCCTCTTCGACTTGATGATTGGCCTATAGTGACGCTATTTTCTCTTATACATGATGATTGGCCTATAGTGATATTATTTTCTCTTATACTTGATGATTGTACTATAGATACGTTATTTCCTCTTAGACTTGATGATTGGCTTATAAAGATGTTATTTCTTTTTAGACTTGATGATTGGCTTATAAGGATGTTATTTTCTCTTAGACTTGATAATTGGCCTATAGAGTTGTTATTTCATATAGTCATGATTGTTGGACCTAAAGAGATAATGTTCCTCTTGGATATGCAAATTGTCTTAAAGAAGTGATATTCCTCATAGTCATGATGTATGACCTATTGATATAAGATATACTGTAGATGATTACATGCCTATATATATGATGCCTCCTAGATGTGAAATGCCTATTGTATGAGAGAAAATTACATGTCTATATATATTATGCCTCCTAGATGTGAGATGCCTCTTGTGTGAGAGATGATTACATGTGTATGTATATTTTTCCTCCTAGAGGTGATATGCCTCTTGTGTGATAGATAATTACATGCTTATTAATATTATGCCTCCTATATGTGAGATTATTAGAGATATACCACGACTTATAAATATGATTTGATATGAGTCCCCAATATGTGTATAGGCCTAAGGACATGATCATGATATTGTGATTATGAATATGATTATTGATAAGAGTCTCCATATAGTTATGATAATTTATGACATAGATTGTGTACTTTACATTTATTCCTGCATGCATATTTCCTGTCACCAGTATACACCTATGTCTATTAATCGGTATGGGTCGATTGCATAGATATAGGTGAAGAATATGCTGTGTTATTTTATGTAAATTTAACCTTTCGAGCATGGGGCGATAGAGGTATACATAGGCTTAGATAGGTATTTGGTTGTCCATACTATCCGATTATTCATATTGTTATTGATATTTATGTTATCATTGTTATGATCATTATTATGGTTAGCTTATTAAAAATTGGTCTTTGATTCAGTATCAGTATTTGAGGTATGTGTTTGGCCTTTCCAATCTTATGATTGCATTAGTATGCATGATTATTTCATGTATAGCCATGTCGATTAGAAAACCCAAGTATGATAGTATCTAAATCTCGATTCTAATATAATGAGGTCTCAAAATAAGAATATGATGATATAGGTTATGCTTTCAGATGACCTCATGTTTATATGTATATATACCTATATATATTTCTATTTATATAAAGCTATGATACTACCATTTATCCCTTCCTTCATTGTTCATGTTGTATAGTCATTTCTTCCCATTGTATATTACTATATATATTTTTCATTCACTTTTTATTTGTATATTGACCTGGGATATATGGTATAGCCTTGACGTATATTTAATGTAGCTGGAATATGATAGTTCACCCTAATACTTCCTTAGTTTTATCATGTTAGACTCTTGGACACGAATAGGATATTTGTTGTTTACCATCTCATTGACTTATCATATGATTTCTAGACTCTTATGTGTAGTTTCCATTTTCTTTATACATTTTATATATTTATTTTATCTTTGGACCTCAGTTGGCAGTAGCCTACTGAGTACTATTTGTTTGGTACTCACACTACACTTCTGCAGCCTACACATCATAGTAAGAGTTATTGCTGTTGATGTCTGCATCATACAGAGCAGCCTTTGTTTAGAGACTTAGAGTGAGCTTCTAATGTTTGGAGCATTACTTATCTCCCTCTTATGTATTAGACTAGTCTCTAATTTATATTTAGAGATAAGTTGTGTTTCAGTGTATATCTCTTAATATTTCACTTTTGTACTCTTTTTAAATTAGAAGCTTTTGTACTGATACAATCAGGTTTTGGGATTATTCTATGTATTGATCTTTATTTCAAATATTTCACATTTTTTCCTTATATTATTGAGTAGTCCATTACTAGCTATTTCGTACTATAGGTTGGCTTGCCTTCTGGTGGGTTATGGTAGGCGCCATTATGACTTGAGGAAATCAGTTCGTGATAACATGATACTTTATTCCTGATTGGTATTTGGGAAATGTTGTTGATTTTATTCCTAGTCCAGTGATTTATGATATTAAGACTAGTTTTATTCCATCATTATTCATGATATGAGTTCCATTTCTAGTCTGACAAATGATGATATAAGTTTTGATTCAAGTCCGACATTAAAAGGTTATTTATGATGGTTACAAGAACTGGTTTGAGTTTCGTGTTTATAGTATGGAAAGATCCATGGTTATGATTTTGAGATATGGATATTTGGTGTTATTTCTATTATTACCTAGAGGTTATTTATAATGGTTACTGGAAATGGTTTGAGTTTGGTGTTTTCTGTATGGAAAGATCCATGGTTATGATTTTGAGATATGGATAGTTGGTGTAATTTCTATTATTACCTCTTCATGATTGTATCCACCGACCTTATGGGGATCCACATTGGGTTATTTAATTTATTTGCTCCTTTTTGCCTTATGAGGTCCAGTTATGTAGAACTAGTGATACTTTTCTTTAATATAATTGTTTTGGTTATTTATTTTCAATATTTTAAGTGTTATTCTAGGTTTTCCCTCTTCCCTTGCCTTAGTTTATTCAACTCATATTTTTATTATATTTATATTGTAATTTAGCTCATTTAGAATCATTAGCTGATTCAGTACCTGTGGCTTTATTACTCAGACTATACTTCTTTTCCTTTTTGGTGCATATTCAAGTACTAGTTGTTACTGCTGATGTTGTGATTGTGCTGGTCAGAGTTTAAAGATAAGGTAAGATTTCAGAGAAGGAGTTGATCTTTTCTCCATCTTTTGTTTTTTATAGTCTTTCTATTTTTGAGAATGTTGTATATTGAGTTGATAGTACTCATTTTTTTTTAAGGTTCTTGTACCAATCTTACTAGGTCATGGGATGATGTTAATCCTCTTTATTTCTCTTCCCTTATGTTATTGTCTTATGATTTGTTGCTTGTAATTCATTTACATGCATATTTTTGGCATTTATGTCATTTTCCACCAATTAGCCCATTACTTGTAGTTTTGGGCTACAATTTGGATTACTTACTTGAGGGGTAAAGTAGGTTCCCTCATGACCCAGGAAATCAGACCGTGACTAGAATACATCCTAATCATTTGATCTAATTGTACAATTGGAATTGAACTGAATTACTACCCTAACCTAGAGTAATTAAATACCAAGCCTATTCAAGGAAATTCAAATCGAAAACTTTTAATATAAAATGGCTATGGCAACTATTTATAGTTATTTCCTATACAAAACCAGCCCATCACAAAAATACCCCAAAAGTAACTATTTTATAAATAACCAACAAGGTCTCTTATTGACTGTTGAAATGGCTTCTTGATTGACTATGACCTCGGGTATGTTTTTTCTCCATGCCTTTCTTTAGATCCAAGCTATCACCCATATATTAAATCCCTTCCTAATGTGATCCAAGATAACATTGCTTATGTCACTTATGAAGAAGTACCTATCGCTATTCTAGATTGGTAAGTTAAGAAGTTACGAAAAAAGAAGTAGCTTCTGTAAAGTACTTGGGAGGAGCCAACAAGTAGAAAATATCACATGGAAAGCCGAGGTAGTAATGAATCTAAGTACCCTTATTTATTAAATCCAAAGAGAAATTACAAGATGCTTAATTAAAGCATTAACAAGTAAATATAAATATGTAGGTGTTATGTGGTGACCGAAAGATAAACTTACGCTTGAACTTGTTTAGGTTGGGTAATTATTCTATTATTCAAGGATGAATGTTCATAAGGTAGGGAGGATGAAACACCCTATATTTTATATGTACCTATTCAATTTATATTACACTGATATAGCCTTGTGGTATAGGTAATAGACTAGATTTCTTATACAAGTATTTATGGTGCAAAAGGTTTGAAGGATAATGCCAATACCTTATAATGTGACACAGCCAAGTAAGTATTGATGAAAGTATTTGAACTTAAGACAATAAGGTATTATTTAAACTTTAATGTGCAAGGTGCTCAAGCATATACCAGTATTATGTTAAATTAGAGGGTTGAAGATTTAGAAAATAGATTAAAGTGATCAGTTGCTTGCTAGACTTAAATTAAGATAGTAGGTGACAAGCAGGTGCATTACGTACTTTGACTTATTGATTAACCTGCAGAACCAAGTAAGTGCATGCAAATGGCTATCAAGGCCTAAAACATTCAAATCCATAAAAACCCATGTAAAATGGTCAAGTTGGTACATCAGCTACTTGAAACATTCTGGACCAAAATGGCCAAGAAAGTAGGACAAAATATTTTCCCTTTAAAGGGGTTGAAATTGGCTATTGACTCATTTAACTTGTAAATAAAAAATCAAAACTTTTGGAGTTTTCGTGTGTTTTCTCTTAGCTTCTATAGCTGCCCTAAAATTCCTATGAGATTTATTGGCATTCCTTTTCCTTCCAAGCTAAATTTTGGTGTATTTAGTGATCTTATCTTGAGAAAATTATGGGAATTATGTTCTCTATGTTTAAATTATAAGCTATCCCTCTAAAAGTTTGGCAGTTCTATTTTTCTTGATAATTAAGAGATTTTTCTGTTATTCTTTGGTTTATGTGTAAAAGAATCAATATCTTGAGGATATATATAAGTTACGAGAATAAGCTTTTATAAGAAAATAATGTAAGGATGCTACCTTTTCTTCTCTCTTCCTATATATGTGTTTTGGGTGGAGAATGGTGTTTATCTTGTTGGATAGAACTTATGGATTATTGATTGGAAGATACTCATATTATACTAAAAAAAATTGAGACCGATTAGGGAATATTATATATGTATTGTTTCTTGGAAGCATTGGCTAATATTTAGAAATAGTTGTATGCAGTTGTACTGAAGCACAAAAGGAGGATGTGGAGACACACCACTTAATTAGGTGTTACATGAGCTTACTACGGATAGTACATTTTATAGTAAGTTATATGTGGTATGCAGCTTGTGGAGTGTTAGGAATGACTTTACAAGAGGGTTGTATAGTGTATAGACATGAGTAAGGGAAAGGAGAGGAAAGGACACCTTGATTTGATTCATTATAGGGTTACTTCCCAGCTACTATTTTTGTGAGGTTAAGTCGCCTAAATGTATTGGTTATTTACTAATACTAGTTGTAATACTTACTCTATTGTAGATTGATAATATGAAAGAAAAGAGGTTAGTTTGGGTATAACAAGTTACGTTAGGCTTCTTGATGAAATGCTCTTTGGCAGGAATCTAACAATTGTTTTACAAAGTAAGCTTGCTAAGTGTTCTTTCTTGTAAATGACAAATAATCACAACGTTCAACCTCCAATGTAGCTAATGACCTTGTCCATACTCTTTAGTGTGTTAAAGTACTAAAAACTTTATTTGTCGCTAGATCTGCATATTTACTCTTTTAAGTACTAATATGAGAAAGGTACTGTCAACAACAAGCTTTGTGAGTTCTTCCCTTTGTCAAATAAGGTCCATTATATTGTTATGCTCCTAAGTGCTATATTAATGTCGATGTTTCTTCCTACATCATTGTTACTACATCAATTGCTTTTTCTTTGTCTTTTATTACTGGTCCAAAGTTTCAAACTCAATAATATCATGACTATAAAAATAACAACTTTAATAAAAAGATTAATGTATAGTGAATCTATATATTGATGGGCGGTATCCCAGGTGTGATTTCCTAGCGTGGGTTGATCCCAATATATGTATATATATAAATA
Organism: Capsicum annuum; assembly: GCF_002878395.1. Classification (NCBI taxonomy): domain Eukaryota; kingdom Viridiplantae; phylum Streptophyta; class Magnoliopsida; order Solanales; family Solanaceae; genus Capsicum; species Capsicum annuum. The sequence goes on along the minus strand of NC_061122.1, from coordinate 182,824,408 downwards.
CATATATATACATATATATATATTTGTATCTCTACATATGTATATATAAATATACATACACACACACAAACATATATATGTATATATTACGAATGTTATCCCAGGGTGAAAGAAACGGCTAGCATAGGTCCATCCCAATTTATGTATTTATGAGGACCATATCTCAGGGGTTAAAAGTCCTTGCATCGTCATCTTTTTTTACCACTAATCAGCTAGTTATTAATATAATATGCCTTAAAAAGTTTATAATGCAAAGAAAAGTAAATAAAGAAAAGAACGTAATATATGAAATCCCATAATGAAAGCAAAGGTGGTGTTTTATCCTTATATATATCATTATATATTCTTACCTGATGTCATTGAGCTCTTGATTTACCTATGGTTAATTTATGCGTTACATACTTAGTACATTCTTTTATACTGACAATCCTTATGGTGGACATTATGTGTGATGTTGCAGTTATATGTGCTCCAACTAGTAGATCTCCTCGATAGGAGCACAAGACACTCAACTCTACTCGGTGAGCCCCAGGTTTATTCAAAGGTTTACCATGTATTTGATATTTATTTTCTTAATGTATATTAGTTAAGGCTATGGCAGGGCCTATCCTGACTAAGACCATATTTTTAAATCTAATAGAGGCTTTGTAGACTAATATAAAATGATTTAGTATGTTTGGTTCCTTAATAGATATGTCCTCAATGGCTAAGTCAAATATATGTATTTTAGGTCTATCTCTATGTTAGTCTTTTATCATCACTATAACTTATATATATTTGTTAAATCCTTATTTCTATCTTCATTATTTACATGGACTGTAAGGGTATAAGTGGGTTCTCTCAAGTCTTAAGGGTGTTGGGTGCCGGTCCATCTCAATGGGATTTGAGGTGTGATAATTTAACACCCCAAAAGTCCTTAAGAGGTGTCTTAGGCTTAGCATATAAAAAAATTTGGAAACTAGAAGAAAAACCCATAGGACAATCCATGAAATGAGCTGTTATTAGTACCAACAACCCATTGAATTACTTGTTCTAAGTGACAAGACAAAAGTCCCAAAAGTTGACATTTTCACCACTGACAACAATTCTTGGGTGCATTTGTACATTCAATGTCATTTATTATCATATGATACCTTATTCCTATAACTCATTTGATTATACTCTTATGTATGTTGCTTAAATTACTAGGATGAAATTGCCGAAAGGTCAAGCTTAAACAGAATAAGGGAGCTAATCTATGATAGGAAAGCTACAGAAGTGCACATGTGGTGCTCCTCAAGCTAAAGAATGTTAAGAATGAATCCAAAAACATACCAAGAGTGAGATGCGATGCTATCAAAGCCATGGTACGATACTAAGTATCAACTTTGAGAGAGTTTGGACTTCAGAAGTAGTAGCTTAGCGCGATATCAAGGACCCACGGTGCTAAGGAATAGAAGAAACAAAGTTTGAATGAGTTTAGTTAGCTAGCTAGTAGTTGTCTTCCATGATTTTAGGATGTTACAAAGGTTGCACTCAATTATATCAAGGTTCCACCAGCCTTGGTCATGCTGTGTACAAATTGTCCTATTCTACTCTTTTCATTACTCAATTCTTGTATGAACTACATTAATTTTGTAATTGCAAATTACATTATGAGCAGATAAAAACCCTTTTCTAGGATTGAGTCAGAAAACATGATAAGTTGGTTATTGTTGTTTATTATATTTGGTTATTTTTATATTATTGCTCTTACTATTTTAAAGATGCACGACCTTTAGAATAAATTTATATATCTTTTGTGATCCTAAAAGGAGTAATTTTAGATTATGAATAATGTAAAGATGGGTTCTGATCTTTCATGAGTAGAGATCTGATTCATGGATAAGGTTCGAATAGGCCTTTTTCTTTATTTGGTACAAATGTGAGAAGAAATATAAATGTGTTTGATTTAGTTACCACATCCCCAATGAATGATGTAGTTGTCAAACAAGTTTAAATAGATGATTAGAGGCTTGGAAGGCCATAATCATGACATTAACCCCATGAATCATCAACTAATATTAATAACTTAACTAACGAGATTGTGTAGCTTTGCATGATTGTTCAAGATGACTTGACCCTGGAATCCTTCTAAATATTGATTACAACACTTTTATTTACTTGTCATCGTTACTTTTAGAATTACAATACTCAAACTTTTTGGGTTACAAATTGCATTTGTTTAATTTTATAGTATTATTAGAATTGTATTGTTTACAAAATCACACGTCTTTGTGGGAACAATATTCCACTCATAAGATCTACTTTTTTACTTGAATTATTGGGAGCATTAGTATGTGCATTTACATGCAACAAGTTATTGGCACCATTGTCGGGGACTTGAAAAATTAACAACTCTGTAGCTTTAGTTTTACTATTTCAAATGATAAGTGCCGACAACTTGGTCTTAACTATTGAATTTGTATGAACAGGTTTGAAATCAGTGAAAGATAGCAAAGGAAAAGAATTTGGTTGAACCTCATCCCAAACTTGAAAGACACTTGAATCAAGTGAAGAGAGAAGAAACAATTTACTATAAAATCCCATAAACTCAACAAGGTGATACTATTCTTGCATATAATGTCAATCAGTAGTTATCTCATTGGATAGTGTGCAAACTGGAAACTCAACTTGAAACTAATGTTACCTCAAGTGTCTAAAAACCAAAACAAAAAGGTAGATTTGATATGAAATGTAATATGGTGAAATTATTGCACACTAGCAAGCAGTTTATAGGCTTGTCACATAAAGATCCAAAACAATATTTGCGGAACTTTCTAGAGAATAGTGACACGTTTATTCCCACATGAGTCTCCACTAATTATGTGTTGCTCACACTTTTACCATTCCTACTTTTGGGAAGCAAAGAGATAGTTGAAGGAATAACCTTCAAATTCCATAACCATTTGGGACAACCTTGCTAGGAAGTTCCTTATTTGATTTTTGCCATCTGGTAAAACTGTGAGGTTAAGGGGTGGAATGTCAAGCTTTAAATAAAAGCTTGATTAAAATTTATTGTAGGAATGAGACTAATTTTAAGTATATTCTCAGATATTGTCCATATCACCAACAGTCGAATGATATGCTGGACCATACTTCTATTGAAAGTCTTAACCCAAGCACAACATATTAGACTCGGCTATAGGTGGCCAAGGATTAGAGAAAAAACATGCTGAACTTTACCCTCCTCACAGTTGTATTGCATAAGGAAATCCTCATTGGAATGGTGATACATCTCGAGGTATGGTTAAGAAGCCTGCAGGTATGATTTAGTCTGATAGTATTACTACTTTGGCTACTTAAACGGATGCTTCACAAAATTGGGCAATTGGACAGCTTAGTAATTTGAGTGTGCCATAGCCTCAAGCCCGAGTTAATGCAAATCAGTAGGTATAGACTTTGTGTGAGATTTGTGGGAGAAATGATCACTCTATAGATTGATGAGGAGCAAATTGAAAGTCAGTAAATTTTGTAGACCATGCACATAAAGGAAACCAAAACTATTAGAATGCCTATTACCATAACTAGTAGAGCTAGTACAACTACTCATGTGGAAACAATTAGGGCCAAGCTCAGCAATTTTATCAAAAACAAAGAAATTAAAACAACACTCAAGCTAGTAATATAGAAGAGACACTAAAGAAGACCCTAGACAACCAAGGAAAATGGTTGAAGGGATTTAAAATTAGTATATGGCAATAAAGAATCTAGGTAAGCATGTGGATAAATTAGCTAAATCTCAGAGGACAAGTTCTCAAAAGGGCTTACCTATTGACATAGATCTTAACTGTGACAAGTAATGGATTAATTCATTGAGGATTGGAAAGAATTAAGCAATGTACCACTCAATTAGGTGAATTATGAGGTACAAGTAGAGTAAAATAGACCAAGCTCAGACACAAAGAAGGTCGTAGAGAAACTAGTTGAGGAAAATATGTACAAGCCAGTCAAAAAGAAAAGAATACCCCCTGTAATTCCCACAAAGGCCCCACAAAGAAAAAAGAATACATGTTTCAAGAAGTTCTTTGTAATATTTAGAAAACTACACATAAATATTCCTTTATAGTATGTTTTGTAGGAAATGCCAATGTATGCTGAATACTTGAAGGATGTAGTGATTCTTGTAGATTTGGAAACTATGGCACTTACTAAGGAGTGCAGTTCTAGGGTGATGAGTAAACTTACCAACAAGATCAATGACTTTAGGAGTTTCAAGGGTGATGAGTCCATGCTTTGTGTGACATGGAGCGAGTATAAATTTGATGCCCCTTCAGTGTTAAATACTCTTGGTTTGGGGAAACCTAGGTTTTCTAAAGTGGTTCTAGAAATTGCAGATAGATCAAGAGTCTTATCTTCTGAGAGAATCATTGAGGACGTGCTCATTAGAGTTGGTAAGCTTATAATTGCTACTTATTTTGTCATTCTTGATTATGAAGCAGATGATAGGGTGTCAATTATACTAGGACGTCCATTTTAGCCACTATGGAGCCCTAATTGATGTAAGACAGGGCAACTTAAAGAAATGAGAAAATGATGAAAAGTTCACTTTTATTATGTACAAACCACTGAAATTACTAGCATTCTATCAAGATTCATGCACAATCACTAAGATGAAATAGGGTGATTATAGGGCAGAGGAGTGTAAGATATAAAATCTCTGTCCTTTGCAACCACTTATCAAATGGCCTTAGGGGAAAAGAGAATAAACTCACAAGTGGTTAGAGGAGCATGAATAGGGTGACAAAGTGAGAAAACAACTAAATTTTTATAACTCTCAAAGTTAAGTAAAGAAATGAAGAATGTTGTAGTCAAAAAGGAAGAAGAGGTGGAGAGAATCTTATGCTTGCCAATGAAATAAGGTGTGTTGCAATGTTAAATTAGGTGCTACTTAGGTGGCAACCTAAATTGTAGTAGATTTTGGTTTTTCATATATTTTTGTAGTTTTACCTATTTTTTGTTTTTGTTTATTTGTTTTATAGATTAGGAAAAGTCTGGGTACCCAAAATGTAAATTAAGAATAATGGTGGAAGCATACATGCGGGATCCTCTGGACTCTATGATGGAAATTTAGAGAGTGATATACTTCTATCTCGGCCTGGAGGCCTTGAGAGTTCTTCTAACCCTTGATCTTAATTTTGATTGTTGCTTTGCGGACATAATATCTTTTCAAGTATGCGCTGGAAATCTTTCAATTTTTATAGAGTTAAGTGTGCTGTGAGATTTTATTTAGATACTTGCATATAAAAATTTAAAATGTTCAAAAATATAGAAAGATTTCTTTAGTATTTAGGTTAGAATAGTATTATGTGGTCTTATATTTTTGGATGTTTTTAGTAGAGGAACACTTCTCCCATGCTTATTTTTTTCAATTTTTCAAGGGGGAGCCCTTTGAACCGACTATCCTGGTTCACTTATTTTAGGAGTGAATATTGGGTGGATGATGACCATCTTGAGGAAAAATTAATCTATAGGAATAAAGATAACCCTCGTCGATTGAATGTTGGGGCTCTTGTTAGGTGGTACACATGATTGATTGAGGCAAGTTGGTGTTGAAATAAAAAAAGTGTCATGATAATTGAATGACTTTTGTTGACACCTAGGATTTTTTATTTCACTCTTGTATGATGGTGCCTTAATGTTGAATTCTTGTTGGATTCTTGATTGAGAGTTTGTATGGATCCATCTTGATTTGGACATTTTTCATGAGTGATAAGTATTTCAATCTTCCTTTATTTCATATGAATGTATAGAAGTGTTGAATCTTCCTAAAAGTGTTGATTCTGATTTGGATCATATCATCCTCCCCTTCTTGAAAAGTATTCAATCTTGAATCAAAACCTTAAAAACCATTGGGAATTTAAAAAATAACAGTACATTCAAGGTAGGAGGGTTAGTGTTAGAGAAATTAATCCAATAACAATCTGACGTTGTACACACTTACCATATAATGAAAAATCCTTCTTTTTGATAAAAAGGACCCACCATATATGGTTGTAACCCTCCGTATTTTTGTGCTAGAATTATAATCGTTGTTCTTATGTGTATAAGCCCTACTAAAGTTATTACCATGTGAATATAAGTTTAATGATATTTATCCTAGTGTGAGAAGTGATTTCGAGGTGAAAAATGTTCATAGAAATCACTTAGAGCTAAGTTAAACTAAGAGCCTTTGATTCAGATAAATTTGGTATTTGATTCCATAATGGTCAGATTTGAAAGAGTATAACTATATTTGTATGTGTAATTTGGCATATTAAGACCCAAAAAATTGTAGATAATCGAATTATCTTTCCAACTATACCAATTTTGCCTTAATCCAACACCCGAGCAAAAAGTTATGGCTTTGCAAAGGGGTGTGCGTCGCCTAACAATCACAAACGTTCACTGGAAAGGGTTTGCCTTAGGGATTGCAACACAAAATATAAAGTTTTCCATAGGGAGTCTGACGCAAACCTTAAATTTTTCCATAGCTTGTGCGATGCAAACCCCATGGCACAACAACCTAGACATTTTGTTTTTGATTTATTCTGAGGTTAACTAAGTCATTTGACACGTTTTAAATGTCCCTAAACATAACTACATGAGACTTATAGATCCCAAACATGTTTTAAACCTATTAACATCATAAGTTCATCATCTAAGAACTCAAGGGGAGAAAAACAACTAGGGTTGCACAATTAAGCTTGGAGGTCCAATCTTTCAACAATTTCGTTTCCATTAAGGTATAAGGGGTTTATGAACAAGGATACCATTTCACCCTTGTGCCTAAAACATAATATTTATTTAAGATTTCATATTTTTCAAGTTAGTTTTCATACCCAATTCTTATTATTTTTAGTTTATGGAATTATCATGTTATTTAAGGCTTCAACTGCGAGAGATTTACATATATCCATGCTTGAAATCATGAGATTCATATTATGAGTTACATTCCACTATCTAAATTGAGATTGTTGACATATTTTAAGATGATTATTGAGCATGAAATTTAAATATGTTTGTTGATGCATTAAAGCTTGCTATTTTAAGCCCAACTACAAGTGGTGAGTTTATAAGGAAATTATGATCTCAGGTTCTATTGATAAGCTTTGAAAAGTGCTTTAAAAGCAAAGATGGATCTTATGATCCCAAGCTAAGATTATGAAATCCACATTATTTAGACTTTTTATGATTTAAAGTAAAGAGATGCATTATTGGTTTTCATTACAAATATCTATACTATTTTAAAGTGGATTTCCTACAGAATAAGCATATAAGCAAGGGGGTACTATTTAGCACTAAGCAGCAAGTGTGGGTTTAGCACATCCTATTTCCATAGAACTACGAGCCAACAGAGGTACAAATTTAGATTATTCCTAATTATAGGGATGTGATATAGATTGTGATCACATAGCTTAGGTTATACTCCTTGGAAAGAGTATGATACTTCTCCTTAATGTGAGGTTTTCCCGTTAGAGGAATAAGACATTAGACTCCATGATAGATCGCATGGTTTATGTCTGTTAGAAGAACCTCCCTACTAGTAAAGAATTATATAAAAAATTTTCAAAAATTCCCAAATAGAAAAATAATAACAAAAAAGGTTTTAGAAACTAAGTGTAAAGGTTCACAAATTTACTAAGATACTGTCGTACATAAGACTTTAGTCATCAGATTTAATCTTTTAGTTTTCATATGATAAAGGTGACCTTTTTACAGTTAGCCAGCATGATTTGATAACAGATTAAGATTACAACTTTTTAGAACTAAGTATGGTGGCTCACAGAATTACTTTTTTGCTTTACTTCTCGTGATATATGATTTTACAGTTTTGATCACTTAAGCCAAGGTGAGTAACTTACACTTAGCATGTAGTTTTGACAATTTGTATAAATAGTGCATTATTTTTTTAATCATGGATTCACCCCCACATGCTCAGTCCATTTCAAAAGTACTGATCCACATATATGTCTATGTGCTACATTATCTCATAATGTAGGTACGAGTTGTAACGCACTCATCATATTCAGATAGCTTGCAGATGATGAGTCCTCCTATTTCGAGGACTTTAATTAGATTCTATTCATGTACTTTATTTTCTCTCTCATATTTATTGATTAGTGGTCGTTGGAGTCGCGTCTTGGCTATCTATAGTCAGTATAGTAGGGGCTTCATAGACAGTCGGCATAATTGATGTATTCAGTTTCAATTTTATTTTGTATAAGCAGAGTTGTAATCATATTAATTTAGCTTTGTATTAATCCATTTTAAAAAGATTTATTTTCTGCATTTTCCTTTAGATTAATATGTTTAAACTAATTACTTAACAGTATGCCAATTCATAGGTTAGCATGAGATCACTTGTGGTCCTAAGAACCGTCTGACGTCTAGGGGGTAGCCTTGAGGCATTATAAAGGTCCAAAGGTGTTACCTAAAATAGGTATCATGAATCTCTCCCAAGGAGTTTTCATTTACAAGATTACCAATATTCTCAAATAAGCTAGCAAGAAAGTTACTACATATTAGAACAACCAAGGATAAAGTCAAGTCATTAGTGTGTGGATTACCCTTTCTTCATGACTAACCATGTCTACACAAAATGCATTCTCATCACCAACATAGCTATCCTTATAAGCAAAGAGAGAGAAATGAAAAAGGCTAAGATTACCACTCTTATTTAAGGTGCTCTCAAAGATAAGAACACAAGAAGATAAGAAAAAGAAATTTAAGCACCTCACATTTCTTCCACTGAAAAAACTTCCCAAGAAAAAACCATTCACCAGTAGAGTCCATCCAATTTGTTTAACTTGCCTAATATAAGTGTGACAAGGAATAGGAAACAAGAATTGTTTATCAATTAATCAACAAGGAATATCCTCAAAGCAACAAATAGATTGCACGTTCAATTTGTGGAGGACACACATTTTAAGCTTAGCTATGACAAACCACAAAGGGGTTTGAGAGGTGTCAACACTCTCTTGGTTGCAATTGAAGTCATACAACTTTAAGAAATTTTCTACCATATAAGAAATGTCATCATGATTCCAAGGATTTTTGTAATAGGAAATGATAGGTACATACCTTTAGAACAAGGCTTTGAGCTACCTCTCTTGTCTTCCATACATGTACCATATGGACCTTCCATTCCATGCTTCAATTTGTATCGATAGTCTTTCTAATCTTGACTATTTATAGGAGTATCTTTTGTATGCCACTCCTTTTGATCAATGGGTTTAGATGTTTTACCCCTTTCTATCAAGTATCCATCACCTCATAAGAGTCTGTTTAGAAACCTCTTTTGAGTTAAACCTCATCAACTTTGGGGTCCTTGGATAAAAACTCATATAGTCCTTCAAGTTTATGATCTTTGGGTTCATTTTTGAGAATATTTCCTCATGACCCTATAAAAAAGAATTGTTGGTACTAGGAAAAATACTAGTACATAGTTAGAAAATAACAAGGGTTTGGGGTTGATACAAATTGCCTCTTCTTAAACCTAGTTTGTTGCCTCCTTTTGGCCTGAATCTTCCAAGGCCTTTCTACTCGTTACTCACCTTATTATAAAGTGAAAATTCATTATCTCTCCTTCTTGAGGCCAATAATCTTCATAGGAAACCTTCATTATCATTCCATTGAGTACATTAATTCCCCTATAATTAGGATGTCCCTCAAGATTGTTATTATTATAAAATGTCTCATTCTCTTGGTCTTCTTCCTCACCACCATCTTCTTGTTCCACCTCATTCCTAACAAATTAAGACTTACCCTTTAACATGACGTTGTTCCTTTAGTTGGGACACTCACTTTCTTTATGAATCCAACATTATGATATTCCTTTAGTTGAGACACTTACTTACTTTATTACTCCAACAATGACACTTGCAACGAATAATACCTCTAGAGTTAGTGTTTGGATACTTGTTACCTTCAACATTCAGTGGATATTTTGGAAAATTATTCTCAAAGGCCTTATTCTCATAAGATGTATTGAGGCCTTTGTCTTTGTTCCACCTAGATAATGCTTGAGCTACCTCTTTGGGCTTTACCCTAGAACTAGTAGGTAAGTAGGCTTTGGTATTGAAAGACCTCTTCCCTTTGTTTCTCTTCTCAACCTCAAGTTCTTATATTTCTTGAAACTTATGGACAACTAGTTGAGAAGCAATGTCGTATTCCAACCCTTCTTTGAATTGAATCATATGATGGTTACATAGTTCATCAATCACAAGTCAAAGGATCAAGTTTTGGATTTTCCATAGTAATCTTCCACACTTTTACCATTTGCTTCAAGTTATATAGCTTGGTAAGTTATTCTTGTTTGTATCATGCTTTCATAAACTATCACGACCAAAAGTCTCAGGTTATGACTGCACCTACTATAACCCACCAGTAGGTACAACCCCTATTATGGAAATAGTAGTAGCAGAATATCAAAAGAAATGAAAGAAAACACCATAATAAATATAATAAGAGGCTAATATATATAAATTAATCCCAAAACCTGGTGAAGTTCGTACAAGAGCTTCTAATACAATAAGAGTATAAGATGACAACAGAGTAAATATAAGTACAAGTCATCTTTGAATAGAAAATAAAGATCATACTAATCCACATGAGAAAGAATAGTAATACTCCAAATTCCATAAGCTCATCCCAAATCTTTTATCCATCGTTGTCTGCACGATGCACACAAAAATGGTGAGAACTCATACTATGATCTGCAGCTATAGAATTGTAATATGAGTACCAAACACATAGTACTCAGTAGGCACCTACCGACTGAGTCCAAAGATAATGCAAGCATGAATAATATATAAAGCGGAAATATAAAATATAGACAAATAACCAGGAGGCTAAACATGATAATGTTGAGGGAGAAATAAGGATAAACTTATCCCATCCTAATAGTAATCAAGGTTTAAAGTGTAATACCAAATATCACTAGTCAATATACAAGAGGGGGTGAAAGAAAGTTATATAATAGTATACAAGTCCAAAATGAACATATACGACATGAATAGACAAGGAAGGGAGGGATATATGGCGATAAAATACATATATATATGTACGATTACTCAAGTTACTGACCTAAGGTACCCAACCTAACATCTCAAGGCATCCAAATCAAGTAAGGAAAGCTAGTGCTTGCATAATCAAGGTCCCTAACAATAATTTCTAACCACAGGATAGCTATCAATAATGTAATTTACCATAAAAAGGAAGGGATCAAAATCATACTAACAACCTCGGGTACCAGTACATAATCAACCTTTCACAAAATAACCATAATAACAACAATAAAGTAACCAACTAGTCTAGATAAATAATACCTAGTCGAGCCACCACAAACTCGGAAGGTTTAATCAACACTAGGAAATAGGAATCATTGACTATACCTATACAAGCCCTCATGAGGTCAATAGATATAAGCACCAAATAATATACTAGTGAAAGACAATGTAAATGAATGAATAACTGAAAATTAAAATCAAAGTACCATATCTGATCTAAGTGCCAAAATGTACCAAGTATATACACCCCTCCAACTCAACTGCTCACAAAGGTAGGACCTACGACAATCTCTTTTACTGGCATTGTGGCTCACGGATTAAGGGGCCTATAAGGGTTTCTGGGAATATATATATATGTGTGTGTGTGTGTGTGTATTTATAAATGCGTAATGAGTGCACAAACTCAAATTATGACTACAAGAAAGTCTACAAATACATTGTCCAAGATCAACTTTGGGACTAAATCTGCACAATAGAGTAGAAAGGGTCAAAATCTTTCTTAATCGAAGTAAATTGAAATGGTAAAAGAGTGTATAAATCATTAATCAAAATAAATCTTGATAAAAATTTCCAAAATATCATATTTCATTCCAAAAGCTCATAAACCATTAAATTAGGTGGTACGATTCCCGTTATAAAAGGACCCATTTTAAAATTAGAAAGGGGGACTAAATTCCTTTTTTAAAAAATAATAGTAAAATCATGGTTTGGTTGGAATCATACCACTAAGTGAGCATGAGTGCACATTAATGCATGCCATCATCAGTATCCAAACAATACAAGATTCTAAATAGTATCATGACCTTGGCCTTGGGCCCAACATTATATAACTATCATAATAATTGTAACACTATAATATGATGAAAGTAGTCCAAATCACTAAATGAACAAGTGAGTCATATACTAAAGTATCCTTAACATTAAACTATGGTTAACATACTTATAGTCTAGCGTGATAAGATTCTATAGCCATAATAAGAATTTCATCTTATGGGTCAGATCACCCTTTGTATCCTCAAACTCCCAACTTACGCAAAGTCATGTTACACTAGTCATAAATATGTCATATCATATTTAGTATGATTATATGCTATATGCTATTTTATAAAGGAAAGTATACTAAGGCCTACCTCAATGTCAAATCCAAATTCTTGAATCATCCATAAATGATTCATCTTTGCTCCACAATCCTAAATCACCGCAATGCTATAAAAATTAAAATCTACATGTCATTAGGTGTAAAATGAGAAACATATTACTATATAAAAAGTCGAGTTAGAATTTGGGTCAGGAACGAGCCTATAAGGCCTACAAATATAATCCAAATTGAATTTGTCATGAGCTCCCTCGAAGGATAAGGAATGTGCTCTCGAAAGTTAAGCTCAAATTAAGCACAAAATGGGGCCCAAATCAATCCCTAAAGTCTAAGGATTTAAATTCCTTATTTCTAAGAATTTACAATAAAATGGGATGGAGTTTGATGATAAAAATAATTAAAAGGACCAAGGAGTGTTGGGCTAACTTGTCTTAGCTTCAATGGATAATTACCCACACTTTCTCATGTCCCATGATCTCAAAAATTGTTGAAAGTAGTTAAGAAATAAATGAGAAATTTTGGTGCAGAATGAGGGATTTAATACCAGTGCCACTAAAGCGATCATTTGGTCACTTTAGTGACTACTGCTTAAGTAGAACGTCTCCACTTAAGCATTCAGTCAGGAAAGGTGGGGATTGCTAAAGTGGCATCTTGGATGCTAAAGCGATGTCTGCTAAAGCGGACAAGAAGTGCTTAAGCAGCCCAACCAGACAACGCCACTAAAGTGGATCAATGTTTTTGAAGTGACTACCAGTTAAGTGGTTATTTGGCCACTTAAGTAATTTCTATATAAACTTAAGGCATCAAATTTTCTAAGTCCAAGTGGACTCCAGCGGGGTGTTTGAGATTCATTCGATACCCTATGAGCACAGAAAAACTATGCTACCATATTAAATTCGATATTCTAAACTCAGTGGAACTATCAAAATTTTCATCCAATATCATTTTTACTAAATGTGGGCCTCACACCTGTAGCTCCATTATTATTAAATCCACCCAAAACCCAAAACAAGTCTGAAATTCTTGAAACCAGAACTAAGTTTCCCCCTAGCCTAAAAATACTATTCCAAAGCTGATGGCACTATCAAAATTCCCATTCGAGGTTATTTATTTAGATTTTTGGTTCAAGACTGATTCTTTTATAGTGATGGCTTCAAAATAGAGAAATGAGCGTAAAACCCAAACGATCTACCTGATAACCAAACCAACAGTTTCAGTATATCATAACTGACCTATAGTAATGTGAGAGTGCTCAAAATATAGGAAATCTCTAAAAATTAAGGAAATGACATGGAAGTTCATTACAATATCTACTATTAAAAGAACTTTTTCTGCGAAAAATTCAATGGATAAGAGAGCCCGTATGCTCAAAAACAAAAAGTACTAGGCCCACATTAAAAGAGCATGAATCCCTAGATAACCTCTATAGTGAGACAATACTTCTAGGTGATTTTTATATAGGTATCCTTTCTCAACCTATTTCCTTTATTCACATTCAAAATATCCAAAACTAAATAACCAACAGGCCTTTAACTGAATTGACAATGGTTGATGCACGCAAACCTAATACATATTACGCTAATATCAAGCCGATATGAGCACAACCAAGTGTAAAATCAACCAAGCCAAGGCAATCCAAGTCATCAATCATGCAACCAACTCTAATATAAAGATTTAACCTTCTTTTGCCTTTCCAAACCTACCATGTACTCTAAAGTATGCAAATATCATCTGATTTTTGCCTTACAATCCCATCACACTATCCTTAAAAGGCTGGATCTAATCCATTAAAGATCCATAATGGAAAGCATAAGAATAAGCCTATAAGGCACTACCTGGACATATAAATAGAGACGGTCAAATCATCTAATGTCCTGCCAAGGTTACTTCTGGTCTGGATACACCTTAAAATTGATTGTTAGGAGTCCTAAGTACCTACTCATAAAACTAAATAATTATCTTCAGGACACCCCACCAATCATGGGTGAAAACTTGCTAATCTCAACTTAAGCACATTTCTTCCACTGAGCCGATATTAGATATTTTGGAAAAGAATAAAAACCAAAGTCAAAAGAAAAATAAATCATCATCATGTGCAACTAGGATATCATTCAAAGATCAATACACCATACTCTATTTAAATTGGAAAAGACCACACAGGTTGATAAAGAGTAGGTTTAGCCAACCAATAGATGGAATCCTATCTAAGAAAAGCCATCGGCTGAGGACACAAGCACTTTATCTTAACCAAATTTAGGAGTCACGATATCACTTATTTATCCCAATAGTAGGTAAGTTGAAACATAGCCTAGAGCTAGATGTAATGACCTAACTTAGTGGAAAATATCTTAAAGCCAAAAATTAAATATTAAAGACTTAAATAGCAATAATACATCCATAAAGGTCAAATATATATAAAATCAACAACTATTATAAGACTTAGTAATGTCTGTATAAGAGCTACTACAAATGACCTATAAGTATTGAATAGTGAAGAACAACCATCTCAAAGATGAAAGACTAGATATTGTTAAATAAAAGTAAAAAAGGGTAACATTACTCTAAGAGCTCACCCAATCTCTATAATGAACCCTGCACAAATATTAAATCATCATTGACATCTCGTACTTAAATTTGTACCAAAAAGGTATAAATATATAGTATGAGTACCAAACTATGGGTACTCAGTGGGCATCATCAATCAACTAAGCTAAATCATGATATAAACTTGTGGTATACATGCAGCAAGTTGAGTAGGAGAAGAAAAAATAGGCAAAGATAGGGGAAAGGTAGAGTAAGAAATCCCAGTATTTTAAGCACGGTGGAAGCTAAAACAATAGTCATAGAAATAGTCGGTAGTGGTCAAAGAATAAAAATTAGGGGAACTTATATTCTATGGCTAATGCTCCATATCCTAAGTTGTTTAGTAATAGTCTCTTGTAGCCTGATAGTGGATTTAGGTAACAAGGTGCCTAGTCTCAGGAAAGTGAAGCTTAGTCGGCCCCATCTTATCCCCTTTGTCATTTTTATAGGCAGGTGCATCCTGGGGTATATGATAAAGAAAGGAATAAGTACTTTAAGCATGACCAGCTTAGTCATATATAATGATTATCCTTCAAAGTTTGCTTCTATGGATAATAAGGTTTTGACTACAACTTCTTCAACTCTTGTACCAAAGGGTGCTACTTCTGGCTCCGGCACTAGTCAAAATCATTTGTATGTCCTTGCCACCTATCAGGAATCTGAGGCTTCCCTAGATGTTGTTATGAGTACACTAAAACTCCTTTCTCATAATACGTATTGCTTTTTTGATTCGAGGTCTACTCTTTATTATGTAACCCCTTATATGGCTATTCATTTTGATTTTGGTCCTAAGTGTATATCTAATCCCTTTTTTATTTCTACCCTGGTGGGTGACTCTATTATGGCTAGGAGATTTTATAGGGGTTGTGTGTTATCTATTTATGGTAAGGATACATTGGTAGATTTGATAGATCTAGATATGTTACATTTTGATGTTATTTTGGGGATAGATTGGCTCTATTCGTGTTATGCCCCTCTAGATTGTCGAACCTGTAAGGTCCTTTTTAAAGTTCCTAATGAGTAGATTACAGAATGGGAAAGGAGTTCTCTGATGTCTAAGGGAAGGTCCATATCTTATCTTAGAGCTCAAAAATTAATGTCCAAGGGGTTTCATTATCATATGGTATGGGTTAAAACTTTTAACTCGGATGGTCCTTCATTGCTATTCATTCTCATGGTTAATGATTTTACCGAGGTATTTCTTGATAACCTTCCTAATTTTTCTCCCCATCGGGAAATTAAACTTAGAATTAACCTTCTACCAAATACTCATCCTATCTTTATCCCTCCTTATAGAATGGCTTCGGCTAAGTTGAAAGAACTCAAAGAAAAGTTGAAAGATCTTCTTGATAAAGGTTTTATCCACCTTAGTGTGTCTCCGCGGGGTGATCCTAGCCTATTCGTGCATAAAAGGAATGGTTCCCTTTGGATGTGCATAGATTACCAATTGTTGAATAAGGTAAACGTAAAGAATAAGTATTCAATTCCTAGGATTGATGATCTCTTTGACTAGCATTAGGGTGCTAGATGTTTTCCTAAGATTGATCTTCAGTCGGGATATCATCAGTTGAAGATTAGAGAGGTGGACATCCCTAATAATGTTGCTATATATAGTTTTAATGATAAGCAGATGACTACAAGGGATTAGGTCCCTTGATGTTCATAGCAACAGTACAGCTAGCACGCGTCTGCACAACATTATCTGTTTGTGTAACAAACTAGCAGGTTCTACTTGTACCAATTAGGACACCTGGTTCAATGATATTTCAACCCTAATCATCACTCATCTATAAAAGGAAAAAGATTCTTCTTCATCAAATGGTTTTTAAAAATATTTTGGAGAGCTAAACAGTGAAGAAAAGGATAAAACTAAGAATTTTAACATTACTCAAGTTCTTAGTGAGTGTGTGAGATTAATTAGAAATTTTTCTTGAGTCAAATATTGATTTGCAATTAAACTACTTTTGTTATAAGAGTAGTGTTTTCTTTTGTTGAGAGAGGTGCTGAGGTAGAATTTCCTAAGCTAATTGCTAGTTAGAGTTAACCAGTTTTAGAGGGAATCTTGGCAAAGGTGTCAAGGTGTTATTGTAATAGAGGTATTGCAAGCAGGAGTAACCTAGAGGTAGGTTCACAGTCAAGTCTATAATGAAGAGGTTGGTTATAGTGGACTATTTTAAGCTTGTGATAGAAAGCCATGGTTTTTCCTTCCTTGATCAAGTGGGTTTTCGCGTTAAATCCTATGTTCTTTACATTTCGTGCGCTCTTTTGTAATTCCTGGCTATTTACTATTCTATTGCCTGTGATTGACTTTGAGGAACCTGGTCCTTGATAGTGTGGTGCAACCCCAATGGATTTAACAATTCATATCAAAGCTAGAACCCTCTAAAAGGTTAACACCTATAGTGATTTGGTTATCATGGCTACTTCACCTAACCTAGAAAAAAGACAATCAGATGACCTGCATTTAATGGACAATACTACGGGTTAAAACACCAAGATGTTTGACTTCATTATGGTAGAGGATAGTGAGTTGATGAGTATAACAAGATCTCAGCTTGTGAAACTGCTAATAAGATCTGAGATTAATTGAGGACTACTTATGAAGGTACTACTGATGTGAAATATCTAAAAGTAGACATACTTACAACTCAGTATGATACCTTTACCATGAAAGAAGGAAAAACAATACAAGAAATGCATACAAGATTTCCTTCTATCATAAATGAGCTTCACTGCTTAGGAGAAGTGATTCCCTGGTATTAAAAAATGAGAAAAATTCTAGGTGTTCTTCCTAAGTCCTGTGAAAGAAAAGTGAATGCAATAACTATGGAAAAGAACCAAGAGACACTCATAATAGATGAACTTATTGGAAATCAGAAGACCTATGAGCTCAAGAAGCATCAGAGGATGGAGAAAAAGGAAGTAAAAAGAGAAAAATCCTTGTCATTGAAGTTTTCTAAACATGATCTAGATGAATATGACTCTGATATGGCCTATTTGGAAATAAGAATTGTTAGATCCATGAAGAAGAGTGGTCAGTTCCAAAGGAGAGAAAGCAGCAGCAAAATAGGAGGCAATGTTGAAGTTTATCATAAATATGGAAGCCTAAGCATTTCATTAAAGATTTTCCCATGCACAAAATGGATTATCAGGATTACCTCAAGACTTCTAGTGACAAAGGAAAGAACAGGGACCAGGTCCCTAAAAATTCTAGAAGGAAGGTTGCAGTTGATCATACACTAAAGCAAGCTTTGGAAGGATGGGGAGACTCTTTCATTGAATCAGATAAAAATGAAAAGCATGAAGATGTGTCCATGCTAGCTATGGAAAAGATTCCAATTATCTATGACTCCTTGTTTTCCTTCATGGAAAACACTGAAGATGGAGAGGAAAAAGACGTAACTCTTTCTGATATATAAGAAAATATAGATAACTATTCTTCTAGGAAGATAAAGAAGTTTATTGGTGTGTTGACAGACTCTATGTGTGAACTAACTGCTAAGAAAATTCTCTAGAGGAGAAAGTTAAAAATTTAGATTTGGAATTGATTGTCTTAACCTTCTAGATATCTGAAACTAAAGAAATGGTTACTAAATTAAAATAAAAAAATCTAAGTTGTATAAGACAACTGGAGAAGGTGGGTGACTTAGATGGAAAAGGAAAGAGAGAATCTTCAAAGCTTCAGATTAAACTTGAAAAGAAATTGAAGGATTCTCAAAATACCTTATGTCGACACTTCACAAAAATTAAGATTTAGAAAGAGACCTAGTCCGTCTAAGAGAAGAGCTTAACAAGTCTCTTAAATAGACTGCATCTTTGCAGATCATTTCTAATTTAACTAGTTATGGTGCACGTAATGGTAAGGGGCTTGATTATCAAGAATAATCACAACCTCTAGGTTTTTGAAGAAAAACTACTCATGATGCTAGGAACATGGCTCACAAACCTTCATATACTCATTGTGGAAGAAATGGGCACGCAAAGAAAAATTGTCAAAGCTGGATTAGTGCAAAAATGAGTGGTATCAAATATATTCAGGAGGAGAATTCACATCCTAATGGTTTCCATACCTTGATAAATGTAAAAAGGCATTCTCTACCTAGATGGACTAAGAAGGATCAGATTACACCATTGTTTTGTTACTGGGAACTCAGGCTTAAGTGGGTTCCCAAATCCAACAATTGACTATTGGTTCAAGTTTTGAGAAAGGTGATTGCAGTTAGGAGTTTTTTTTTTTCATAATTTATGAGTAAGGCTTAATTTTTGAAAGTCTAACTATGTTCCTTGTCAAGGTATTTCAGGTGAAGGTGTCATACTATGAGAAATTACTCTCATGAACCTAGACCCTAGGAAACTCATCTCAAAAGAAGAAGCTTCAGCAGTGTGAACAAATTCAAGTCTGGGACCTGATCCTAAGACATACATTAAGAACAAACTGTGGAATAAGAATGGTGTGCAAAGGTAAAAGGCTAAAGTAGGATTGATCTAATCAACCTGACCTATCCCTTGATTTAGTGTTTCTACTCAAAATTGTCTAAGGTTAGGAGACATGTATCCTTGATAAGGTAGGTGCATTTTAATTTAACTCAGTACCATACCATTGTAGGCTTACACCCAGAGGGACAGAAGAAAATACAAGTTGATGATTCACTCAAGAAAGAGAGGGATCTGGCCCTATCTCTTTGGTTAGTACCAAAATAATACACCTTACAAATTAATAAAATCTCTATTTAAAAAGGTCTCAATTTCACTTCTATCTAAACAAAAACTGTCAGTCCATGATAAATGTGAAGAGTCACACCCTTTACAATTAGCAGTGTCAATTCGAAAGGGTACCTTTTAAATGTCAAACTGTCATCTCCTTAATTATAAATTTAAATCCTCTAATTCTCTTCTAAATTAACTCAAAACATTATTTTCTTCATAAACTAAATTGTTCCTTTCTTTTTCATTCTCAAAAAATCAAAATGGCTAAAATCCCATCTTCGTCAAATCCCATGAAAGAATCATCCTCTGATCATCCTCAAGAGTCATAAAGTACTTTATCCATCAGTCCTATTGTAGAAATTCCCAAAATCTTAAGTGAACAAATTCCCGTTGACAATCTTGTATCTATTAAAGTTCTTTCTGAGTTAGCCTTGGAAGATTTGTGTCACGACACAAACCAGGACCTATACATAATGTGCATCCCAAGTCCAGCCAGGACCGGGGACTGCCCCCTTAACCCAACCCATCTAACTTTCACAGTCTTAGATAAGATGAATTTCAAGCATATAGCAAGATTGTGTAAATTCTCTCATGAAGACTCTAGGGTAGAGTTACAATAGTGACCGACCCAACCAAGTATACCCATACCAAACCAACCATCCATACCATACCAAACCAAAGAGAATATCAAAACACAATATGACAATTAAATCTAAAATGTAATACGATGGAAAAACCAATAATATCGTCCAATGATGTCAGCCCTAACACCAATGCCAATGCTAAGGCCAAACCAATACCAATCCCGCCCAGACCGACCGCCAGAAGTGCCACAAAGCCTCTATCCAAAAGACTACAAATATCTGGTTGGGACATGACTCCAATATAGCCAAAACCAATATCCAAAATAAAAATCAAAATGTCTAAGAATGTCTATATCATGAATTAGATAATTCCAGAAAGATGGAAGCTTACCACATCAATCCAAATACTTTCCTAGATTCAATCACTATGTAGGACGATTCGAACAGCTGGTTCCTGTATAGTACGGGTATACATCAGACTATAGATGGGTTAAAGAATGACCGCTATCATGTATCTCAAGATAAGGATAAAGTAATGCCATTTAAACAACCGAGTAAAACCTTCTAAGATGATAAAACCTTACATATATAAATTCTGGGAAAGGTAAACCATGTTTAGCATGCATTTAAAACCTTTAACTTGGGCTATGTAACCTTGCCGTTTAACCACACTCATGGTTCGTATAGGTTCAGCTCCCCCTGCTGAAAGATTCCCAGTGTGTGTAGCCGCATGAACAGGACATATCCCATAGGATGACTACTACATCCCTCCAATATAAAATATGACACTCGCATGTGGTTATCGAAGACACTTCGTATCAGCAAATATGAGTTTTTAGTTTTGGTCCCCCCCTGAACCTCCACCTTCTACAGCATAGTTACACATCGCCATTAATGCCCAAATTAAAAACCATGTACAAACAATCCAATTACCATTTATTTCCAAGGCTAATTATTAGTGGTATTGTCATACCAACCATACATGCAAGATTTATCCATAGCCAAACCATTTAGGTTTAGGGGACTCTCAAGTGCCCTTTCCATGTACCATATTAACCTCTTGGGAGACTACCATGTTCTCCACAAGCATAACCAATTAGCCTTCAACGTTTGAAAATCGTTTAAACCGTTTATAGTTTCATATATAAGCTGAAAACAAGCAAGAGTTTCCTTTCGAAAAAGTCAATCCAGTAAACATATATTTTTAAGCATTTTAACAAAAACTAATTCCAAAGACCATTAAACCATTACCCTACAATCCAAATTCCCAAAACCATCATTGATGAATATAAAAGAACAATTAAGCCTTAGAAAACCATAACTAAGCCATTATAAAAAAAACCCACAATTAATAGTTGAAAACCATAAACCATGCAAAATTGAAACCATGAACACATCCATAAAATCCATGCTTTTTTAGAAGTAAGAAGTACGGAAGAGAAACATGCCTTAAATAGAGAAAGATGATGGAAAAAAATCAGCAAAGCAAGCCCTAAGCTGAAACTCTAGCTCTTTTTCACCAAAAGCTCTTGAGAGAATTATGATGTGTTTTGAAATAGTTTTGTATGTGTTAAAAAATAGAATAATAGGGTAAATAACCACCTAAGTGTATTAGAAGTTGTGAGTCATAATTAGGGTAAGTAGATAAATGTCCAGAATACCCCCACTTAAGTCCCTTAAAAACCTGTCACAGGATACGACTAACCCTCTTACAAGTCATATCCTTACTTACAATTGATTTCCACCAATAGTACTTAGGCCTTAACCTTTGGATCATACATTGTCCAGCATACGACTCATCCAATCAAGTTATAACCTCAGTATACAATTTGCAACCATGATCCATATCACTAGAAAAATTAATTACCAGGAGGATCAAACCTTTCCCACCATACGAGTCACCGATATGACTCGTAACAATCCTTATGACTCACACCCCTAAGTCATGACCATTCTAGTGATCAAAACTATTGCACCAACTAACGTTCTCTTCCACTAGGAACATTCATCCCCAAATGACAGATAAGGTAGGGGTATCCATACACAGAGTCATTTGCATTATCAAATATATTCCCAATATTCATCAAAGTTTGGAACAAAAAGGCAAAGATATTAGTCTTTTCTCTATCAAACTCAAAAAATAATGATATGTTCAAGAACACATACCTTCCGCACAAATCCTGATAGCAAAAAATAAGAATAGATACATAGACTTCATGTCCTCTTTTGTTTCCCATATAGCTTCTTCCACCTTATGGTTCCTCCACAGAACCTTAATCGAAGCCACATCTTTGGTTCCCAACTAACAAACTTGCCTATCTAATATCTCAATTGGGATCACTTTATAAGACAGAGAATATGAGATATCCAACCCTTCCAAAGCAATAACCAAAGAAGGATGACCAATACACTTCTTCAACATGGAATGAAAGATCGGATGAACCAAATCTAAACTAGATGGTAGCTCCAACTCATAAGCAACATTACTAACTCTAAGCAATATCATATAAGGACCAATAAACTAAGGACTAAGCTTTCCATTCTTGCTAAACCATACTACTCTCTGTATTGGAGACACATTTAGGAACACCCTATCCCCAACCTCTATAACAAACTAAAAATATATCCCGAGACTTCAAACGGTGCTCAGGACTAATAGTAGCCCCAAGGTAATCCTTTGAGCCTGCTACTAATTTTGAAACACATAACAAAGGTAACTTAGGCATGTGAACCTACTGAAATACTGCATTCAGTGTCTTAACTAAATTGAATTTAAATGAATATAATGTCTGAAAGAGCTTATCTTAAAAATTAATCAGCCAACAATGGAAATTTGAAATATTTCTAATAGTTTGACAAGCCTCTACTTCTAATAACTAGAGAGTAGCAGGGACAAACCCCCAACTGACTCGAATTGAATTGAAAAAAATTGAGTAAATACTATATAAAGTTAAAAGTATAAATAAATGGGTCCTCAAACCATGAAGACTTACCAACTGATAGAATATAGATAGGGATGCCCATAACTAATTTGGTGTTGGGACTGAGCACCTGAACCTACATTACTAAATAATGTAGCACACAGACATATATGTGGATTAGTACTTTTGGAATGTACTTAGAATATGGGGGTGAATGCATTAAGTAAAACCCCAATGTATTAGTTAAGCAAAATCTTTCAAAAGATGCACGCTAAGTGTAAATGTCTCACCTTGAACTTGAGTAAAATATGCATTGCGAAATAACAAAGCATGAATATGTAAAACATAGATAAACTTTGTGAGTGATAACTCTTAGATCTAAAAGCTGTATTTTTTCTCTTTCTAATTGGGAGTTTTTTCTAACTGACATAAACCATGTGATCTGTCATGAAGTCTAATATCATACCCACATTGGGGCGAGTTGTTCTACCCTTGCTATAAAAATAGAATCTTATCTTAAGTGATCACTATCGTAGCCCACTATGGGCAAATCTTAAACCTTCGGTGGCGCATAGTTCTAAGGCATGATTCCTCTGGAATCATACCCAACTCAGTGCTAAATACTACTCCCATACTTATCGCTCAAAAATTTAGGAAATACACCTTAAAACAACATAAGGCTTTATAATGAAAAACCAATTATGCTTCTATTACTTAAAAATCTCAAACTATATGAATAATATGCACTCCTTATCTTAGCTTAGGATCAAAAGATCAATTTCTTTCTTAAATCTTGGTAAACAACTGATAAGGGAGGCTTAAAAATTATAATATTCTTGAAATATAAAAACTTAGGCTTAGGGCTTAAAACCCATAATTTAAACTCAAGAAAATTCATAGAAAAATGCTATGTTCAGTATACTTCTTGAAAGACTTCAACAATACCAAGATAATGAATCAAGAATTAAAATATTGTGCTTAAAACTCAATTGGGACTCTGAAAAATCATATCACACGCATAAAGATGTGAAAATAGACATCTAATTTAACATTTAAATCACTTGTAACATCATAATCTTCAAATAATGATAATTGGGTATGAACCATAATTTGCAAAATATGAAATCTTAAATAAAGGTCAAGTTTTCGGCACAAGGATGAAAGGAGTATCCTTGTTCATAACCCTACATACCTTATTTGTCTTGATACGATGAAATAAGTTGACTTTAGAAGCCTTAAGACTGTTCTTGAAAGATTTTATAGAAGTTCTTGGCTTAGGAACCTTAAGTTCTCAATTATATTGTAAAGAATATAATGGGATCTTGAAGTTCTTGGGAGATGACCTCAAGGAGAAACCCTAATCTTGTTCTTAAGGATAAAGTGGATTAAGGGTTTTTAAAACTTGTTTATAATGGATATGTACGTGTTTTTGATGATTTAAATCATGAAAGGTAAGGGAAAAGACCAAAAGACCTTACAAAACCAAATTATAATTGCTGAGATTTTTATTTGATGACTTGGGTTAAGTGACAACTTATCACCTTAAGTCATCATTTTTTATGGATTTTGGGCCCTTACTGGTCATGGTTGATGACCTGGTCTGAGAAGTCATCACATAGGTGACGGCTCATTATTACCTAAAGTCGTCACTTAGAGGCTTAAATTGAGGGTTTTTTGTTAAGGTTGACGACTTTGGCTGATAAGTCATCACTCAGCTGATGGCTTATAAACTTAGGTCATCACTTGGTCATAGACGAACATGCTAAAGTAAAATGAGTATAACTTTTTTCTCTGATACCAAATTAAGGTGAAACTAAATGCATTGGAAAAAAGATTCAAAGATCTTTCATTTGATATAAGGTAGGAGTTTTAACTAATTCATACAAGGAGTAATGGTCGTTGAAAGTTGCCCTAATCCGAAATGTTTACTAAAACATAATAAATAGAAGTGTTTTCAACTCATCATTGAGTTGAGAGATTTTTGTTACCTTGACTAATTTAAAAGGACATTTTTCACACTATTTAATTAATCATCACATATATATTAACATAGAGTCATTGGGGTTATAGTCATTGGGTTAGAGTCATTGGCTTCTGATGGAATGTTAAGGCATAAAACCAATTCTAGTACTGATCACCACCGGTACTGGATAACATACCCTAAGGAGGGGTAGGGAGACTTAGCGGAGCTGGTATGCTTGTAGCCTAATTTTATGGAAAAACACACCTCTTTCTTTGCTTCTCATACGAACACTCTTTGATTTTGTAACCCAATGCACCAAAACCGTAGCAATGCTTTGTTCCCCTCAACCACTCACCATGATGAGTTTTACCACACTTAGCACATGTTGGATAATTAGGCCTTTTACTCACACTATTCTGATACCTATACAATGAAGTTCTACCACACGTCTGCTTAGTTCTGGGTACAGAGGCACCAGCAGAAGATGGCTGGCATAGATGAGTTACCCTGAAACTGTGAACGATTCGCTCTCCAAACCTTGCTTGGCCATACTCAAACTGTTCGGTCCTAGCCTTCTTATTTCCTTTCTATCTCTGCTTTAATGTCTCTGCCTCAATTTATTGAGCATGAATCATCATCCTAGCAAGATCTATGTCCCTACTAAGCATGGCAGTCCTACACTCCTTAACTACCAAACCAAACACTCCAGTAACAAACTTACTCATACTAGACCTATGGTCAAATATCAAATTTGGAGCATACTTAGAAAACTGGTTTAACTTAAAGAAGTACACCTTCATTGTCATCGAGCCCTGCCTCAGGTTTAGATATCTTCCCTCGTCTTACACAGAAAAAACCTGTTTAGGAACGCATCTTGAAATACCTGCCATATTATAGGAGCTGCATTCTCTCTTTTACCATTCTTCAAGATAAAAACCTAATCATAAGCAACATCCTTCAACCTATAGGATGCGAATTTTACACTCTCCTCTTCAGTAACATGCATAATTTGGGTGATCTTATTCACCTCATCAAGATAGACCTGTGGGACTTCACCTAATTTTGAGTTAATGAATTCAGGTGGATTATTTTTATAAAGTCACAAATCCTGGATGCAGATAAATCACCATTCGGTTGAAGTAGGACTACATCCTGAGGTTTCCCTAAACATTAGTAGTCACATCTTGGGCCAGTACCTGAAAGGCAGCCCAAAATTCATCATGGGATACATTCTTATTCAGAGGGTTAGTGGTCCAAGGTGGTGGTTATCATTGATGTGTGCATTATCTCAGTGACGATGTATATTCTATCATATAATATCATGAGTTAAAAGTAGATAAAGACATTGTAATCACGATAGATCATGAAAGAAAATGATGATTTCCTAAAATGTCCCATAGCCTCTTGCTCATAAATGTGGTGCGTTTCACATCTATGATCAAGACTCTATATAAAGCGGCTTCTCTAACTCCCTACGACTCTTTAAACCTTAGGCTCTAATACCAAGTTTGTAATGCCATGAAAATATGTCCCAAGATTTCACACGATGCTCAGGACTAATAGTAGAACCAAGATAATCCTTTGAGCCTGCTACTAATTTCAAAACTCATAACAAAGTTAACATAGGCATATGAACCTACAGAAATACTTAAATACTGCATTTACTATCTTAACTGAACGAAATTTAAATGAATATAATGTCTGAAAGTGCTTAGCATAAAAATCTAATCAGCCAACACTGGAAATTTGAAATATTTTTAACAGTCTGACAAGCCTCTACTTTTAATATCTAGAAAGTAGCTGGGACAGACCCCTAGCTGACTCGAATTGAATTGAAAGCAACTGAGTAAATACTACATAAAGACAAAAGTCTAAATAATTGGTTCCTCAAGCCATGAGGACTTACCAACTGATGAGATGTATATAGGGATGCCCATAATTAATTAAAGTGTTGGGACTGAACACCTGAACCTACATTATTAAACAATGTAGCACACAAACATATATGTGGATAAGTACTTTTAGAATATACTAAGAATATAGGGGTGAATGAATAAGTAAAACCACAATGTAATAATTAAGGAAAATCTTTCAAAGGATGCATGGTATGAGTAAATAACTCACCTTGAACTTGAATAAAATATGCATTATGAAATAACAAAGAATGAATATGTAAATCACAGATAAACTTTATGAATCGGAACTCTTAGTTCTAAAAGCTCCACTTTTACTCTTTATAATTGGGAGTTTCTTCTAACTGACATAAACCATGTGAGCTGTCGTGGAGTCTAACATCTTACTCAGGTTGGGAAGAACTGTAATACCCTTGCTATTGGAATTAAACCTTATCTTAAGTGATTGCTATATTAGCCCACTATGGGAATATCTTAAACCAATGGTGGCACATAGTTTAGGGGCCTGAGACCTTTGGAATCATACCCAACTCAGTGCTAAATACTTCTCCCATATTATCGCTCAGAACTTTAGAAAATCCATGTTAAAACAGCACAAGAGTTTATAATGAAAAACCAATTATGATTTTCTTTATTAAAAATCTCAAACTATATGAACAATGTGGATTCCTTACTTAGCTTAGGATCAAAAGATAAATTTCTTTCTTAAATCTCATTAAAAACCTTATAAAAGAGGCTTAAAAATCATAATCTTCTTGAAATATCAATACTTAGTCTTAGTGGTTAAAACCCACGCTTTAAACTCAAGAAAATTCATAGCAAAATGTCATGCTCAATATACTTTATGAAATACTTAAACAATACCAAGATAATGAAATGAAGAATTACAATATCATG